>NC_090819.1:103421536-103491536 GCF_000390325.3 Nicotiana tomentosiformis | reverse complement strand
TGCAGCTTATGGTGCCATCGCACCTGCGGAGGAACTAACCGTATGTGCGGACTTGCACAAGCGAGATGTGGCTCGCAGAAGCGTACAAAGGGATGCCCAGTTGGAGTCGCAGAAGCAGAAAGAGCTCCGCAGAAGCGAAGACGCTTCTGCGATGGAATGAACCGCAGAAGAGAAGGTTGCGCAGAAGCGGGAGGCGAGGTCGCACCTGCGGTTGTGCAAAAGTGGACCATTGTCCGCAGGTGCGAAGGAAGTTGTCCAGTGCTGCTTCGCAAAAGCGGAAATGTGGTCACATATATTACTACTAATAATTACTTAAAAGATTAAAGAGAGGGAGAGAAAATAGTTCTGAGTTTAACGTCGCCAGCTCGACTTATTTATAAAATTAGGCAAAAAGGATTGTTGAAGCTTGTTTGTCAAAGACTCTGCTAATATAAGGCTTCAAAGGTTGACCGTTTACTTTGAATTTGTCTCCCCCCATCTATATGTTGTATTTCAATGGCACCATAGGGGGTCACTTCTGTTATAATGTACGGTCCTGACCAACGTGACTTGAATTTTTCCGGGAATAATCTCAACCGGCTATTGTACAAAAGAACTTGGTCTCCAACTGTAAACTCTTTGGCGAATGAAGTTATCATGCCATTGTTTTGTCTTTTCTTTGTACAATTTAGCATTTTCATATGCTTCAAGTCTGAACTCCTCCAATTCATCAAGCTGCAACAGACGTTTTTTACCTGCATCTGGCAAATTTAGATTTAACAACTTTATAGCCCAATATGCTTTATGTTCTAGTTCCACGGGTAAATGACAAGCTTTCCCAAAAACTAGTCTATAAGAAAATGTGCCTATCGGAGTTTTGAAAGCAGTTCTTTATACGCATAAAGAATCATCTAACTTTAAAGACCAATCTTTTCGAGAAGAACCAACAGTTTTTTCTATAATATTTTTTAATTCTCTATTGGATACTTCAACTTGCCTGCTTGTTTGAGCATGATATGGAGTTTCTGTTTTATGAGTTACTCCATATCTTGACAACCAACTAGCGAATTGTTTATTTACAAAATGAGTTCCCTGATCGCTTATGATAACTCGTGGAGTTCCAAATATATTTTTCTTGAGAAAGGCACAAACAACATGAGCATCATTGTTTCTAGTAGTCATTGCTTCTACCCATTTTCAAACATAGTCAACAACAACTAAAATATATTCACATCCATTTGAAGGAGGAAGAGGACCCATAATCTTTTAAGAGGCATCTCATCCTTTTTTGAAATGTTACCGCTTCTCTGGCATTTGTCGCAAGTGGCGACATAATTTCATGCATCTCTAAATAAAGTGGGCCAGAAAAAACCAGCTTCAAGTACTTTTACGGCTGCTCGTCTTCCTCCATAGTGTCCTCTTACAGCTCCATCATGACAGTGACTTAGGATATTGTTCATCTCTGTTTCTGGTACACATCTCCTAATCATGCCATCTGCACAAAATTTAAACAAGTAAGGATTTTCCCAAAAATAATATCTTATTTTTTTTTGCTTTTTTTCCGTTGTTCGTAAGACAAATCTTTTGGGATCCACCCTCCAACCAAGTAGTTGGCAATGTCAGCAAAACAAGGTGGTTGATTTGCAATTCTTGTGATTGTTTAAACATGCTCATCAGGAAATTCCTCCTTGATATCTCTTGTCTCCGTTGGAGTATTTTCCAAACATGATAAATGGTCAGCTACCTGATTTTATGAACCTCTCCTATATTTTATTTCAAGATCAAATTCTTGCAAAAGAAGTATCCATCTTAGCAATCGGGGTCTAGCATCTTTCTTTGCTAAGAGGTACTTTAAAGAAGCATGATCAGTGAATACTATAACATTCGTTCCTATCAAATAGGAATGAAATTTGACAAATACAAATGCTACTGCAAATAGCTCCTTCTCAGTTGTGGCATAATTCTTTTGAGCTTCATTGAGGGTTCTACTGGCATAGTAAATAAGCCTGAAAATCTTGTCTCTTTTGTCCCAATATCGCTCCAACTGCTATATCACTTGCATCACACATTATTTCAAATAGTTCGCTCCAATCAGGAGAAACAACAATTGGAACATTAGTTAAATGTTCCTTGAGCATCTCAAATGCTTTTCTGCAATTATCTAAAAATTCAAACTTCACATCTTTCATCAGTAGGTTAGTCAGAGGTTTTGAAATTTTTGAAAAATCTTTTATAAACCTTCTATAAAAACCTGCATACCCTAAGAAACGTCTAATGACTTTAATAGTGGTAGGAGGGGGTAATCTTGCTATAAGATCAATTTTAGCCTTATCAACTTCTATTCCTTTAGCAGCAATTTTATGTCCAAAAATAATTTTCTCTGTTACCATGAAGTGATATTTTTCCCAATTAAGAACCAAATTTGTCTCTTCACATCTTTTAAGCACCAAAGTTAAATGATAGAGGCAATCTTCAAATGTCTTACCAAAAAGTATGAAATCATCCACAAAAATTTCAAGAAACTTTTCAGTCATGTCTGAGAAAATTACCAACATGCAACGCTGAAATGTAGTAGGAGCGTTACATAGTCCAAATGGAATTCTTCGGTAAGCATACGTACTTGGGGGCATGTGAATGTAGTTTTCTCCTGATCTTCTGGAGCAATTAGTATCTGATTATATCCAGAGTATCCGTCAAAAAAAGAGTAAAAACCATGGCATGCAACTCTTTCAAGCATTTGGTCAATAAAAGGTAAAGGAAAATGATCTTTCCTTGTGGCATCATTAAGTCGTATGTAATCAATACAGACTCTCCATCTTGTGAATGTTCTGGTAGGTATGAGTTCATTATCTTCATTTCTTATTACTGGCATACCTCCTTTCTTTGGTACTACCTGCACCGGACTTACCCAAGGGATATCAGATATCGGATAGATGATATCTGCCGCTAGAAGTTTCTCTACTTCTTTCTTGACGACTTCTTGCATTGTTGGGTTTAGTCTCCTTTGGAGTTGGACTATTGTCTTGTAATTATCCTCCATAAGGATCCTATGCGTGCAAATAGCTGGGACTAATTCCTTCGATGTCAGCTATAGTCCACCCTAAGGCTCTTTTGTGTTCTCTTAAAACTCCAATTAGTTTTATTTCCTGTTCTGCAGTCAAAGAAGATGAAATGATTATTGGAAATAATTAAGGTTCAAGAAAAATATATTTCAAATGAGAAGGAAGAGTTTTGAGTTCAATTTTTTGTTGAACTTCTTCTGAATCTTTTTCCAGCATTTCAGCTTCTTTTCTGATTGTGGTGTCATCATCACTTGTGGTACCTGACTTTGCCAAACATCTTTCCAATGAATCAATAATTAACTGATCATCTTTATATTCATCTGCAAGGTCATTCAACAAATCAATTTGAAAACAAGATGATAATGGTGACTCATCCTCAGGATATTTCATTATTTTCTGCATATCAAAAATCACTCTTTCCTCATCAACTCACAAAATTATTTATCATTGATGGACATCAATTATTTCTCTTCCTGTTGCAATAAATGGTCTACCTAAAATCAATGGTACCTCGGTATTTTTTTTCATTTCAAGTACTATAAAATCTACTGGGAATATAAATTTATCAACTCTAACGAGGACATTTTCAAGTATTACTTTCAGTTTTTTAGTACTTTGATCAGCCAATTGTAGAGACACAACAGTGTCCTTCATTTCACCAAGTTCTAATTTCCTAAAAATTGAAAAAGGTATTAGATTTATTGAAGCACATGAATCACATAATGCTTTTTCAAAGTGAGAACCTCTGTCACGACCCCAAATTTCCTCCTTAGGATGTCGTGATGGCACCTAGTCTCTAAGACTAGGTAAGCCTATCAATGCGGAATAACTGAATATAAACTGAAATTTAATCCTTAATAGTTGAATAAATAAGAACTGCAAATTTAACAATTACAACTCCCAAAACCCGGTAGGAATAAGTCACAAGCTTCTAAAAATTTATCCTCAATGTCTCTATATATCAGAGTCTAAAGAAAATAAGGAGGACAACATAATAAGATAGAAGGGGACTCCGGAGTCTGCGTACACTGGCAGATATACCTCGAAGTCTCCACGTACGGCTAATTCACTGATGCCTTGTCTAATAGGAAGTACCTGGATTTGCATAAAAATATATGCAGAAGCATAGTATGAGTACACCACAGCGGTACCCAGTAAGTGCCAAGCCTAACCTCGGTAGAGTTGTGACGAGGTCAGGTCACGCCCTACTGAAATAATAAAAGATAGGGTGTAAAGTTTAACAATATAATAATGATAATGTCAATGGAGATGAATCTAGTAAGTAGTATGTCACAATTTAACTGCACAGGATAAGGACAAATAATACCTCGCGGAAAGAAAACAGAAATTTACAACTTTAAGGAAAATACCAAAATAACCAAAAACAAATTCAATTAGGGATAAGCAGCAGAAAGATAATCATAGCCTCAATTAAGTATGAACAATTACAAAAGAGATAATTATAAATTCAAATAAAGATAAGCAGTTAGGGGAAAGATAACATGGCAATAGAAGAGATAACAATTTCAGTCAAGGCAGATATGACTCAAATAAGCATCAAGGGAGGATAATGAAGAATTAATTCTAATTAAAGCAGGTAGAGGTGAAACTAGTAATTAAGAGACATATTTATAACATAACAATTGCATAATCAGTGAATACAAGGACCTAAGAACCCTAAAAGGCAAACTTTCCACAAATAAGTCTGAGCACATACTCGTCACCTCGCGTACACGAACTACAATTAGCATAGAAGACTCAAATCCTAAGGGGTAGTTCCCCCACAATAAGTTAGGCAAGATACTTACCTCAAAGACGATAGACTGATACTTTAAAATGAACTTCTCGGGTGAAATGACCTCCGGGCGGCTCAAATCTAACCAAAATAACTTCAAAGCACAAATAAAACTCATAAGAAACTATTCCGGATCATAAAGCCTCAATCTTTATCAAAATTTAAAAATCGACCCAAAAGTCGACTTTCGGGCCCGCACCTCGGAACCCGACAAATTTCACAAAACCCAAAACCCATTCCGATACGAGTTCAACCATACTAAAATTATCAAATTCCGACACCATTTCGTCCCTAAAATCATGATTTTTTATTTTTGGAATTGTTCTTCAAAAACCTCCATTTTCCTCAACTCAAAACACAATTTAAATGATAAAAATAAAGGTAAGATCATTGAATATATTAAATTTTAGGTGAAGAACACTTACCCAATCGTTTTTCTTGAAAAACCCACAAGGAGGCTCCCAAAACCGAAGTCTAAAACTCAAAATATGAAGAAAATGGCCAAACCCTCGACTTAAATGATTCTGCCAGGATTTCCGCATCTGCGGACAAGGAGGCGCACCTACGCACACGCATTTGCGAGAAAGAGTCCGCATCTGTGAACTCAGCTAGCCAGGCCTGGAACCACATCTGTGGATTTACAGCTGCACCAGCGGCACCGCAGAAGCGCAAGGGGGAAACGCAAAAGCGAACTTCTTCACAGGTGAGACCGTTGGACCGCAAAAGCGACTTCGCACCTGCGTGCCGGCCTCCACAGAAGCGAGTGAGCCTCCAGGCCACCATGACCGCAAAAGCGACCAGGCTCACGCAGAAGCGGAGCCGCACCTGCGCTCCAAAGCGTCGCAGGTGCGAAAATACCAGAGCCAGACCTGTTCAAAATCATAAAAAAATCTAAAACTTGTCCGAAACACACCTGGCCCCCCATCCAAGTAAACCAACAAGTTCCATACCCTAATACGGACTCGCTCGAGGTCTAAAATCACATCAAACAACGTCGAAACTACGAATCACCCTCCAATCCAAACTTAATGAACTTGAAACTTCAAATTTCTACAACCGATGCCGAAACCTATCATACCGCGTCCGATTGACCCCATATTTTGCACACAAATCATATTCAACATAATGGACCTACTCCAACTTCCGGAATTGGATTCCGACCCCGATATCAAAAAGTCCACTACCGGTCAAAATCTCCAAAAATTCAACATTCGCCATTTCAAGCCTAAATGAGCTACAGACTTCCAAAACACAATCCGGACACACCCCTAAGTCCAAAATACCCAACGGAGCTAACGAAAATGACGAAATGCCACTCTGGAGTTGTCTTCACACAGTTCCGACTACGGTCAAAATCCTAAGGCTTAAGATTCCGTTTTAGGGACTAAGTGTCCCAAATCACTCCGAATCATCCGGTAATTGAATTCAACCACGCACGCAAGTCAATACACATAATACGAAGCTGCTTGGGTCCTTATGCCATAGAACGAGACTTAAAATCTCAAAACGATCGGCCGGGTCATTACACACGACCCAAAATCCAATTAGCCGTGATGACACCTAACCTCACTCGCTAGGTAAGCCAAATAACAACAATATGATTCAATTAATATTTAACTGACTCTAATACACTCCCCAAGGACTGGTAGTACAAATTATGAGCTTCTAAGATTAGAATTTATAAAACTGGTGTGAAATAAAAAAATACATCATTTGTTTGAAATATACTTGAACAGATTTTAAAATTCTAAAGCTACCTAGAATAAGAGGCAATTGTGACTGGATCGCAGGTACATCTTTAATGCTAGCTCCCGCCATGTACAGCAACATCAACATCCAAAATCTGCACGCAAGGTGCAGAAGTGTAGTATGAGTACAACCGACCACATGTACTCAATAAGTAACAAACCTAACCTTAGGTTGAAAGTAGTGACTAGCTTATACCAAGGTCAGAGTCCACACCAATATCCAATAACATCTCATAACAATATAATTTTAAGTAGCACTAATAATAACTCAACAATAAAATGCTCAGCTCGTATACTGTTGATACCTAATTTTGCCCTCATATTTTTGCAAATAAACGCATATGCTTTCAAAACAATAACTTGCATCATTATTTAATTTACAAGAGTTATGCAAGCATCTTCTATAATTTTCCATAATATTTAGAGCTTTTAAATTGATTTTTGTATTTAAATTGCTTGAATAATTATTAATTATTCCTTCAAATTATTTTGTGATGACTCAATTACCTAAATCCTTATTTTGCATCTATAATATTTGCTTCAGGTATTTTACTCTATGTTTTATAATTACATTAGTATTTTCAGGCTATTTGCACAATCTCGCAATAATAGCCTATATTTTACAATTGTATTGCATTTGTCATTTTATTCAGGGTCAAAAAAATATCTTACCTTTTTATAATCTTATACTATTATTCTAAGGTATTAATTTGCATAAACAATATTTTTATAATTTATTTAACTATTTTATTAAAATATTTTTTTCCTTAATTTCTTATTTAAAGGCTGGCCCAAATTGTGAGCAAATTTTCAAACCAAACAAGCCCCAAATCTCTATCCCAACCACCCAAAGCCCAATCCAAATGACCCCTGTAATTAAACCGGTCGATACCCATTCCAAACAACCCGCCCCGCTTATCCCTTAATCTCGACCGTTGATCTTTCAAGATCAGCGGTCTACAATCACCCCACCCTTTTAATTACCCTAGACCTGAAACCCTAACCCATTCCCCTCTAACCCGCCGCTCCTAAATGCTCTTAACCTCCCCTTCGCTCTTCTGAAGAACCCTGGCCGCCTCCCCTTTATTCCCTCTCCTAATCTCACTGATAATGGGATTCGACCATTATTTCCTTACCATGTTTGAAGCCCTTCGGTACTGGTCGTCCGTTTGTGGTGTTACTTAGGTGCTTGCCTAAGTTTGGCAAGAAAGATCTCCTGAGATCGAACCAAAGAGGTTTGAACCTTTGATTGTGATCATTATTTCGTCTATATACATTCAATACCACGCTATGTGAGTCCGATTTCAGTGAGATCTCTGTTGATTTGTGCTTTCCCTCTTGAACTAGGGTTTACCCGTTTTCTCTCCTAAATTGGTCTGAATCGATTTTGCATGCTTTCTTTCCTTATTTTAGGTTTTATTTACTTTGTTTCCTTGTTTATTCGTCTAATTTTTTGACTATATAAACCTCTCCACATTCCCCTTTGAGACAGACTTGAATCGATATACTTTCACTAAAAATTAGAGCTTGTTCTGTGATTCCCTCATTGTCTTGTTCTGTACTTCATTTTCGCCGGCTAAAAGCCAAGGCCACTGAGATTCTATTATTTGAATTTTCTCTTGGTGCGAGCATTGCCCGGAGTTACTTTGAAGCTCTTGGGAACTTTGACGCATTGAGATTCTGGGTTCTTGTGGAATTTTTGCTCTTTACTGTTGTTTGTTTAACTGGTAAGTTACTTAACTTTTGCAATTTCATCCCTATGTGTCTCTGATTTGCATGCGTTCTTACTTCTGGAATCCATGGCTTAATGTGTTTCTGGCTTACTTTTATGCACCACTCTGTTAACTTTACACGCGTTTTAAGTCTCTTTAGCATTTAACTACTCCTAATTCTACTAGTTCTAAGATTATCTATGACCAACTTGGATAATCTGAACCTTCCTAAGATCGTTTAGCTAGTGTATTGAAGCATGAATGTTCATGAATATGCTTACCTGCTTTGTCCTGAATCTTTGTAATGAATGCTTCATACGTGCGCTAGAACCTCCCGTGTTAATTATGACATGTTCCCCTGCTATTGTGTCACTCAGCATGCTCACTCGATCCTATACCCCTTTAGTGATTGTTTGTGATTTTAGAACAGTTAGCTCCGCCTGTTATCCCTACCATGTTTGAATTGTTGTTTCATGATATTAGGATGAATCCTTGGCATAACTTAAGATCTTCTTTAGTTAATTAGTCTATTGTGTCTATCCCGGAATCCCTACATGTGCTATTTGGTATGAACTTGCTATCTCACACTGCTCTGAATCTCTGCAATATTTGTCTTGCATGTGCAATGTGTTTCACTTTGTATTAAGACCATTCTCTATAATCTTGTTTCTGTGCTAATATGTTCCCCAACATGTCTATAGTTCATCTGATATCCTGTTCTTTCAGTGATTATTTGGCCTGTCACAATGTGCATCCCCCATTATGTCTAAATACTAATTAGCATGACACTAGGATGTATGTTTAGCATAATCTATTAGGTTTTAACTTGTTTGTATTGTGCATCTGTGACTGCAAACTTGTTTCTCCCCTGACCCTTCCCACATGTGGTTTTGCCATAATGTATGCTCCTTATCATGTCTCAATGCAGTCATGTTTCCTAATGAGAGTTAATATGTCTATCTTATGATACTAGGATGCATACTTATTTAATTTGGACCTTTTAGGTCTCAACTGGTTTAGTATCATGCATTTGTACATGATAATCTTTGTATACCCATGCAAACCTGTTTCTTCCCCAACTCTTTCAAAATATGGTTGTCTATGTGATACTTTGCTATGTATGGATATCCTGCTGAACCTGGCCTTCTAGATGAGTTGCTCTGTATGCTCAACTTGGCTATGTCTATTTTAGGTTCTAAGTGTACCCCCAGTTCTGCCCCTCAGCCATTGTCCTTTTTCCTCATTTGCTACTTATGGTATTCTGAACTTCTTATTCTTAGCTGGCTGAAAGCCAAGGCTACCTAGGCTTTACTGCTGACCTCCTAGTGTGAGCACTGCTCGGGTTCCATTTGAGACCCTTGTGAACTCTGACACACCAGGATTTGGATCTTTAGTCACTCCCTACAACTTAAACTACCCCACGCAACCCTTTCTTCCTATTATCTGCTGAATATCTAAGTCGTTTGGTTTAAATGATTCAATGCTTGGCAATATGGTTCTATGAATTGACTTTGGGCTCCTGTATGGATTCTGGGGTTGTGTTGATGAATATGGCTCCTTGTTAGAAGTCTGGGTATGCTGTTTGAGAATTGCTGAAGGCCTAGACAGTACTGGGTATTTCATTTGGGCCTGCTGTTGACCTATTGTCATTATTTGTATAACATTTGTATCTTACTCATTAATGGGCCTGTAATAACTTTGTATAAACGATTGGGGTGTTAGTGAAGTGGGGAATGGGTAGATTTCTAATATTTGCATACCAAATGGGTAGATAATATGCATATAGGACTCTATGATTTACTTGTTATATATATGCTATTCCATCACTATGTGCACTATAGAAATCATGCCATTAGGGAAAACACACACACACACACGGTCTGCTAGCAAACATGAATTCAAAGTTCTGCAATTATGCTTACTTCTACGTGTTACTAGAAAACCTGCCTATAGGAATAGATGTCATTGATTTCAATTCATTTCAGCATATTCATTAGAAATCATGCCTATAGGATTTTGATCACCTCATTTGCTATTATCTCGTACTGTTCACTAGAAACCATGCCTATATGAGTTTAATCATCTCATTCATTACTGCATCGCACTATTCACCTAGAAAACATGTCTATAGGGTTGAGTGTAATGATAAAATCAGCTCCAAGTGCTAAACATTAGAGATCCTGTATATAGGACAACACTGTTTCGTCTTAATAAGAGTCAATGTTGCACCTCTCAATATGGTTTATTATGCACTTTTGGGATCTCCCCAATGGTCCTTTCATTATTCCTTACTGCACGAGTCACCTAGACACAGCAGGCTTAATAACCAGAAATCTACAATTTCATTAATCAGCATGCAAATCCTGTCTATGTGCAACGCTTGGCCTTTGAAACTGTTTGCAAGCCCTTGTGCCTTGTCATATAGAAATCATGTCCATAGGGATTTAAGTTTCTTAATCCTAAATTCCTTAACATGAAGTTTGTCTTGCGTGCATTTGTTGCTTAAGTGTGGAGGCAAACTTGAGCCCTTAACTGCCATATTTGAAGTCCAATATGTGTTTTGTTTGTCGCCTAGTTTTTCATTTTTGAGCAGCTTATATACGGTCTAGAACTACCTAAATAGAGTTCCAAAGCCTCCTGGACCATAGGTATGGGACTGGTAGTGCACGCATAGGGTACGACTTAGAATTGAATTAGAACGCTTTTAGGTAACCACTTTAATATAGTAATCGGGTAGCAGGAGATGATAGTCTGTGCCCGCTGGATAATATGAGTGACACCCTATCTCAAGGGAGTTACAAAATATTATTTATGTTGCACGGGGTGATCCTTTAGGCTAAAAAACATAGGACCCCCCCCCCCCCCTTTTCTTTCTTTTCTATTAGAATGGAAAAATAGTTGCACCTCCATATTCAAGATCTCTTTGTAATAAAATTCCTAGGTTTTGTACTCTCTTTGTTTACTTGATCACATAGACTAATCCATATAATTGGACCCACAGTTGTGGACCTCGAGGAGTGCCTAACACCTTCTCTTTGAGGTAACTTGAGCCCTTACCCGATCTTTGGTGGCGTTGACTAGTTAAAATAGAGTTATTTTCAAATAGGTGCCCTAACGCACCTTAAAATCGTTAGGTGGCGACTCTCCTCTTTTAATACCTCCTTAAAAGAGTTGTCACATGTCGAAGCCCGATTTCACAAGAAAAAAGGGGCGCGACAGCATGGCGACTCTGCTGGGGACTTACACTTAGGCTCTTACCATAGCAAATTTGGCTTATATGGATTAGTCTTCTTTGATATAAACGCGCTTCCCTTTTCCGTTTTTATTTTCTACTACATGCACATCCCTCTCCCATTTTCCTTTTTATTTGTTTAAATTCGTTGTAATTTGCACATCCCTTCCCTACTCCACCTTCCTTTGCTTAAATTGGTTTTAACATGCATATCCCTTTCCTATTCACCTTTATTTGCTCTAAACTGCTCTTCACTTGTTTAAAGGTCTGTACATCATGTCTCTCCCGTCCCTACTCCCTTGTTTGCTTTATTACATTCTCGCATATATTCCACGGACTAAATTCTTCCTTTGTCTTTCTTTTATGTTTTTCATCTTTTTACCTTAATACTGTATTTACGGCTTTTTACATATTTATCATGCAAATACTTGGCAATGTGTTATTATCTCTGCATAAAGCATGCTCACATCATACTCCACTCGTTCCAATTATCAACATAGCGGCGCTTGATGAGTGTCCACGCTCTTCCAAAATTACCCTTTTAAATAGGAAAGGCTTATTTGTGGTAGACGAGTCGATCAGCAGTGCAGTTGATGGTCCCGTGCCTTTCCCTCTCAAGTTGTCCACTTGGGAGTACCAGTCTAGGCCATTCTAGAAACCTCACTCCAAAATTAAATGTACATGCATCATGTTAAACCTAGTACGAGTTAGAACGTTGCTAACATGATAGCCCGCTAAGATAAGCCTTGTCCAAAGTCCGATGGGATTTCCACAATTCCAATGGACACCGTCACGTTATGTGCATTACTTGGAGAAAATAGACCAATATGTTGATCATTAGTGTGTAAATAGTCGAATCTGGAGGAGGAAAGGGCTAACTCTATTTGTTTTGCAGAAAATAAAGCACGATGTCCCCAGGTTTGGCATGGTCCAAAACATCCCACCTTTGCTGCTTGATTGGTGGAAGAACCCTTCACCCAGTGACAAGAATCACGTGAAAAGGGTCCTTGGTAATTTACCTTCCTTATTGGACATTCGGCCAAATAGGGCATTGATTGAGGCTGCCACTATGTTTTGGGATGAGAAAAGAGCTGTCTTCCGCTTCGGTAACATAGAAATGACACCTCTCTTAGAGGAAATAAGAGGTTTTGCTAAGATGCTGTGGGATAGACCAGGGTATTAGTTCCAAGGAATCGCACCCCTCGCGGTTTTCTGAAAATGCTAGGTTTCAAGAAAAATGATGAGTTGCTTTGTTTGAAGAAGTCATACATCCCATTTGAATTCCTTTATGAACGTTATGGGCATAACAAGTCATATCACCTTCATCATGATGAACTTGCCATCACTTCATTTGGTTGGACGCACCACCGAGTTTTTGTGTTCATTGTTTGTTTCTTGGGATCGCTGATATTTCCGATGAAAGGGGGACGTATCCACACTCGCTTAACCATGGTCGCTAGGACTCTAATGGAAGGAATCGAGGAACAAACTTACACTATCATCCCCATGATCTTGGCCGAAATGTATCGCACATTAGATCGATGCAAGCAGGGGTATGGACACTTCGAGGGATGTAATCTGTTGCTGCAGGTTTGGTTATTAGAACATTTCCAGAGAGGTGAATATCGCCAAGAGCTTCCGCAACGACCATTGAATGACTACATATCTTACCATCATCCAAAGAGAATGACATTTATCCCAGATAGGTTTGCGCAACCTGGAAGTGTCGTGAGCGGGGTGCGTTGGTTCAGCTATCTAACTGACGAAAAGGTACATTGGATGTTTGAATGGTTCCTTAGCAGTGAGTTCATCATCAGATCACGAGAAACTACTCCTCTAGTGTTGATCGGGTTAAGAGGGATCTATCATTATGCTCCTATAAGGGTAATGAGGCAAGCGGGAAGAAAATAGGTTATACCTCGGGTTTTTAACATGTTCCAATACAAAGCAGATTTTAAAGGGAACATCATTCCGTTCAAGTTTGAGGCACATCATATGTGGAATCAAAATGTCATTGTGGAGAAAGATACCATCGAGCCAGACATGTATCATGCCGGCCATGTGCACTTCTACCCATCATGGTTGGTAGATGATATAACGGGGGATGTCAAGCCAGGAATTAATCTGAAAAATAGGGTTATAGATGACGTTGTTGAAGCACTAGTCTAGTATATGATGTTGCGCAAGAGGGTTTTCGAGTCTGAAGCTAGGCATTTGGAACAACACAAAGTGGATATGGAAGTAATCAACGAATGGAGGGAAACCACCACTAAATCAACAGAAAGAGTAGAATATTTGGAGCAAGGGTTGATGGAGCTTGAGGGAAAGATGAGAAAGAGGCT
The DNA here is from genome assembly GCF_000390325.3 of Nicotiana tomentosiformis. Lineage (NCBI taxonomy): Eukaryota > Viridiplantae > Streptophyta > Magnoliopsida > Solanales > Solanaceae > Nicotiana > Nicotiana tomentosiformis. The sequence continues at coordinate 103,477,666 of NC_090819.1, read as the reverse complement.
TTCAGATTGTCAGAACACGAATGACAATGAAGGGGGACATCTAGCAAAGGCTTACCTGTTGTTGGATATGCGCGACCTGGGGAATCTGATTGATGGAGTCAAGAGAGCCAAGCACGGGGAAGGTCCTTCTGGGACCAAGTAGATTAGGAAATGATGTTCTTTACTACTTTTTAGCTTAGTTTTAGATTTCGAATGTAATAAGGAAAATGCCATTAGTAACTTTATTATTATTGTCGTTTTAGTAAGGATTTGATTCATTTTCACATTAATGAAATGACACAATTATTGGCATCAATTTTCTCCAAGTCTTTGTGTCACTTAGGCCTACCTCGGGCACAACGAGGTCCCCCAAATTAGGACGTGACTCTGTTACATGATTTTGCAGAGCATGTTCAATATTGCAAGCATTCTTTCAATATCCCTTACTGACTTGGTTACCTTTTATTTTTCTTTCTTTTGATTATTCCCATTCCCCAAGGTTGGTTCGTGCATACTGGCATCATCCATATATCATACTAGATCCAGAGGTACTCCACCTCCTCCTCTACCAAGTGATCCTAAAGGCAAAAGCAAAGGGAAAGTAAAAATGGATGATTTAAGCGGTATCAGAAAGGATAATGCAGAGAACGTTGAAACTTCAGACGGTCGGAATACTCCAGCACTGAATGAATTGGTCCTACATCTGGAACAAAAAATATTGGAGCTACAAGGGGAACTTGAGCAGGTCCGGAACTTGGCAAACCTTTCCCTCACCCTAAACGTCCATATCAACCAACAAAACACAAACGCCCATAACCCGACACCTCCCTAAACCACGCAGAATCAAAACCAACCACCGAATCCTCCCGCACCACATCAATACGCCACACCTCCTCAGAACCAAAACCCTCCACCGATACCAACTCCTCAATAACACCATCACCATCCAACTCAATACCCACAAATAACCACATACCACACCCCTCAGAATGCACCACAACTTACTCCTGATCCACAAAACTCAACCAATGACCACCATTATGCCCAGAATCCCGGTGTCTATCAAAGCAATCCCATATATGTGGAAACTTTACCCCATACCCCACAACAGACCCTATATATACCTGAATCTACCGAGAAAGACCTGCTCATCAAGAACAATGCAGAAGAACTCAAGAAGCTTACTGGCAGAGTTCAAAGTGTCGAAGATGGCAAAGTCATTGAGGGTTTGAATTATGAGGATTTGTGTATTCAGCTAGATGTAGAACTGCCAGAGGGTTACAAACCTCCTAAGTTCGAAATGTTTGACGGAACCGGTGATCCTAAGGTGCATTTGAGAACGTATTGTGACAAACTTGTAGGGGTTGGCAAGGATGAACGAATCCGTATGAAGCTGTTCATGAGGAGCCTCACCGGAGATGCCTTGTCTTGGTACATCAGTCAGAACCCAAAGAAGTGGGTTAATTGGGTGAGCATGGCATCAGATTTCTTGGATCGATTCAGGTTCAACACAGAAAATGCACCAGACGTTTTCTACATTCAAAATCTCAAGAAGAAACCAACGAAAACCTTCCGCGAGTATGCTACTCGGTGGAGGTCTGTGTCACGCCCCAAACTAGGGGAGGCACGACTGGCACTCGATACTGTATTCGATCGAGTTAGCCACTAAACATACTAGCTAACTAGACTGGGGGCCCAACAGATCGGGCAGCACAACATCTGAAATACTAAGCCTGGACCGTAAGGTTATGACATGAATAACAATAAGCCATATAAACATAGGTAGACAAGCCAAAATAATAAAATACTAGTTGGCTGACGAGGCCGCGACTGAAGACATACATGCCTACACACCTATATATACATGCCAAGCCTATGGGCTGGAGACTGAAAGCAGCAAAAAGAAACCCAGAATATTGTGTCCACAATAGCCTCTAAGAGTGTCATAAGCACTGTCGAGATAAGGTCCCAACTATGCCCAAACTGTACAACAAAAGTAACCATCCTATGAAAGCTCCAGGAAGAGGTGGAGCTTACCAACTCACAGATGAACCCCGAAATCCTAGCGGAGGGGTTGATTAGAGTCCCTACCTGGACCTGCACGCACGAAACAAAAATGCAGTGTCCCCAGGCAACGGGACATCAGTACGAATAAAAATGTACTGGTATGTAAGGCAGAAAGTAGAATCATACATAGCTGATGTAAAAAGGTAATAAAGATACCACCTGACACTGAAACTCTGATAGCCTCCATGGCCGACATCCGACCTCATAGTAATAAAATATGCATGGTATGCTCGTGTAATCGTATGTCGTGAATACATATATATTGATGTAAATGCATGACATACCCAACCAAATGCTAGCAATGGCGGTCTCTCCCGGTAGCTAACCGGTATCATATTGCCAACCTGTGGTCATCTGTACAATATATATAGTCTTTCGGGCAAATAGGCCCCTTACCTCCGATTATAGCTCGAAGTCCATGCATAATATGTCATGTATGATATGAACTTTGAATGCACATAATAGGCCATAACAAGAACTTAGCCAACCTTGTCTCATTGGTACTCTTATTCTCATAATCTCATAATCACCTTCGTATCGCATACAAATGTCTCGTGGAACCTCATATCTTTTTTATTAAGTTTGAAAACTTAACTCGACTTTTAGAAAGATAACTTAACTCTGAATATGTTTATAAAAAGCTTAAGGTGCTTCACTTAGTCCTTATACCTGATTTCTTGATAATTAGTAAAAGAAAGTATTTAAAAAAAATCAAATGTTTTAGTAGTTTAAACATAAAAATTATATTTGAAAATTTTGAAATCGACGTGTCACTTTAGAGATTTTAAAATACACTTTAACAAGGAATAAGGACTGATCGCAAATACTAAATGCCTTTATTTTTAAGTCACACAACCCAAAGACGAATAAGAATTCATATATATGGACATATATTTAAGAAAGCTGACAAAATAACATATATAGATGTCGAATACCCTTTTTAACCAAACGAGTGAAATATCAACCTAAAAGCATCATGAAAATACTTCAGCTACGATACCAATGCCTTTCACAGAAGGTCTTTCTAGCAACAGAATAGTATAATATCACATTTGGCGTCTTAGGAATTTCCCAAAATTCGTGCTAAAAGGAAGGACGAAGCTTAGCCTTAACATACCTCTCCAACGAATGTCCGAATGCCTGTAGTTCCTTCACGAAAGTTGTTCCTTACGTCCTAAGCTTCAAAACCACTATATATATGCAGCTTATACACACCTATAAACAGTTCATAAATGAGTTTAAATCGGCAGATTTGCCATATGACCCTAACTTGACGAAACGCCCGTAGAACTTTGTAAAAACGATCATAAAAGAGTCCCAAGATGATTACCTTGGCAAACCAAGTATAAATCCTGAAGAACCAGCAAGAACAACAATTTCCTATCTTCCAAAAATAGCTCCAAACACAGCTAATAGAAGTGGAAAACGATTGCAAAGCGTAGAGATTGCGCTTCTAGGCACGGGGGCAAACTTTAACGATAGAAATCGTTAAAAACGCACCTTAATCACTCAAGAACACCATGAAACCCTCTCTTAAGCTTTCTCACTGTTTTGGGACGAAGATGAATTGTTTTGGGGTCTTAAAAGTCGGATTTTCCGACTTATACCACTTGTTTGACCCGACCCGATTCGCGACCCGATTTCAGCCCGGACAGTCCGCGGTAAAACAGTCATAACATTTTACTCCAAGGTCGGTTTGATGTGAGAATTCTTTGGTTGCAAACTAGACTCGTAGACCTTCGATTTGGTAGGTTGTGGGTCCCATAACTCTTTATATTTTGGGAGAAAGGATCTGATATATTTGACCCAAAGTTTAGAAAATTTATTAGAGAAATTTACGATAACTTTTGCCGACCTTTATTTCGCAACTTGCTTGACTCCAAAACTTAACATGTGACCAGTGTGATATTATAATACCTCATAACACATTATTCTTAGCATATTATATACTCTTAGTCTTATCCCACAGGTACAAGTTAACTTAAACCTTCCGAACGCGCGGGGTGCTACCCGAGCCATTTTTTTAACCATGAACCTTTGTTTAAGGGATTCCTTTGACTTAAAGCTTTAGTTTAGTTCCTTGATATTACCACACATTTTCAGTCTTATTCTCCCAATGTGCTATACCCAATCATATATACCTAATATAACCACGCCACGTTACGTATATTACGTAAGAGAAGAGAGAAACACCTGGGGTCTCACAGTCTCCCCCTTAAGAACATTCGTCCGCGAATGGGTCAAGTCAATTCTTTGGTTTCATTTCTTGTCCGCTAATACGTTATTTGCGAGGCTATATTTGTTATATTTGCAAAGCATAAATCAAATTCTGATGATTCCAACTACTAGGCTTCGTATAGCTATCTCGCAATAAAAAAAAAATTTAAATTGCACTTTCAAGTCATTTAAAATCCAATTAAGTTGCTGTAAAGAAATAATTGGCAATTATTTAAATGCGACTCACCTTAAATCGTAAATAGGTGGGGGTACTTCTTCCTCATTTCCTCCTCAGCTTCCCAGGTCATTTCCTCGATGTTGTTATTTCGCCATAACACTTTCACGAAAGCCACTTCTTTAGTTCGAAGCTTCCTTACCTGCCGATCTAAAATAACTACTGGTACCTCTGCATAAGATAAGTCTTCAGCAATGTGAATATCCTCAATGGGCGTAATACGTGAAGGATCTCCAATGCACTTCCGCAACATAGATACATGAAACACAGGATGGACTGCTTCCAATTCTAAAGGCAAATCAAGCTCGTACGCCACCCTACCAATCCTCCAAATAATCCTATACGGTCCAACATACCTGGGCCTGAGCTTCCCCTTCTTTCCAAATCGCATGACGCCCTTCATAGGCGATACTTTCAGGAAAACCCAATCTTCTACATCAAACTCTAAGTCTCGTCGTCGAACATCTGCATATAACTTTTGCCGACTTTGTGCTGTACGCAGCCGGTCTCTAATAAGTTTTACCTTTTCCATTGCTTGCTGGACTAAGTTAGGACCTAGCAACTCTGCTTCCCCGACCTCGAACCAACCGATCGGCGACCTACACTTCCGCCCGTATAGTGCTTCGTAAGGAGCCATCTGAATACTAGCTTGGAAGCTGTTATTATAAGCGAACTCAATAAGAGATAGATGATCATCCCAACTTCCTTTAAAATCTAGCACGCAGGCACGTAACATATCCTCAACTGTCTGAATAGTACGCTCTGCCTGTCCATCAGTTTGCGGATGAAAAACGGTGCTAAGATTTACCTGCGTGCCTAGACCCTTCTGAAAAGATTTCCAAAAATATGCTGTAAATTGAGCCCCTCGATCAGAGATAATAGATAATGGCACTCCGTGAAGGCGAACAATCTCTCGAATGTAAAGCTTGGCATAATCCTCGGCTGAATATGTCGTCCTGACTGGCAGGAAATGAGCAGATTTTGTAAGCCTATCAATAATTACCCAAATAGAATCATACCTCCGTGGAGTGCGAGGCAAACCAGTGATGAAGTCCATATTTATCATGTCCCATTTCCATAATGGAAGCTGAATACACTGAGTTAGGCCTCCAGGCCTCTGATGTTTGGCTTTAACTTGCTGGCAGTTGGGACATTGGGCTACCATCTCCGCGATATCGTTTTTTCATTCCATTCCACCAATAGATCTGTCGAAGGTCCCGATACATCTTTGTCGCTCCGGGATGAACTGCATATCTAGAATAATGGGCCTCCGAAAGAATCTTGGCACGGAGCTCTCCTACTGACGGTACACATAAGCGGCCCTGGTATCTAAGGACTCCATCTCCAGTTAGCTCAAATAAAGTTTGTCGCTGCTGTGGAATACTTTCCCTCAGTTTTATAAGCTCAGGATCCTCGTGTTGTCGCTCTTTCACTTCAGTAACAAAAGAAGATTTTGCCGTATTCTGAACGAGAATGCGTCCACCCTCTGCATCTACCAAACGCACCTGCAAACTAGCTAGCTGGCATAGATATTTGGTCATCTTGACCTTATCAGCTTCAACATGGCTTAGACTGCCCATGGACTTCCGGCTAAGGGCATCAGCAACAATATTAGCTTTGCCGGGATGATATAAAATATCAACATCATAGTCCTTTAGTAATTCTAGCCATCTTCTTTGTCGTAGGTTCAGCTCCCTCTGTTTAAATAAATACTGAAGGCTCTGGTGGTCGGTGAAAACATCAATATGAACCCCATATAGATAATGCCGCCAAATCTTTAGGGCAAATACAACTGCGGCTAACTCAAGATCGTGCGTAGGATAGTTCTGTTCATGTTTTCGCAACTGTCTGGAGGCGTACGAGATAACCTTACCATGCTGCATAAGAACACATCCTAGGCCAATTCTCGAGGCATCACAATATACAACATAACCCTAGGTGCCATCCGGAAGAGTCAAGACAGGTGCCGTAGTAAGCCTTTTCTTTAGTTCCTGAAAACTTTGTTCACATGCCTCAGTCCACTGAAACTTAGCTCCCTTATGTGTCAGTTTTGTCAATGGTGCAGAGATAGAGGAAAATCCCTCCACAAACCTTCGGTAATACCCTGCCAAGCCTAAAAAGCTACGAACCTCTGTCGGATTCAAGGGCCTCGGCCAAGTCATCACAGCTTCAATCTTTTGGCCATCAACCTTGATACCATCGCCGGTAATAACATGACCAAGAAAAGCTACAGAAGTTAGCCAAAATTTACATTTAGAGAATTTAGCATATAACATGTAGTCCTGGAGAGTCTGCAATACAGCTCGCAAGTGGTCCGCATGCTCGGCTTCCGATCGCGAATATATCAGGATGTCGTTAATAAACACAATCACAAATTCATCCAAGAATGGTTTGAATACCCGGTTCATAAGATCCATAAAGGCTGCTGGGGCATTTGTAAGCCCGAAAGACATGACAAGGAAATAAAAATGGCCATACCTCGTCCTAAATGCTGTTTTTGGGATATCAATATCCCTGACTCGTAGCTGATGATAACCGGATCGCAAGTCGATCTTCGAAAAGCATTTGGCACCTTGTAACTGGTCAAACAAGTCATCAATCCGTGGAAGAGGATACTTATTCTTGATAGTGACTTTATTTAGTTGCCTGTAGTCAATGCACATCCGCAAGGACCCATCTTTCTTTCGAACAAAGAGCACCGGAGCACCCTATGGAGATGTACTTGGCCTAATAAAGCCTTTATCGAGCAAGTCCTTCAGTTGTTCCTTCAATTCCCTTAGATCTGCAGGAGCCATTCTGTAGGGAGGAATGGATATAGGCTGCGCATCAGGAAGCAAATCTATAGCTAAATCGATTTCCCTTTCGGGGGAATTCCTGGAAGCTCGTCAGGGAATACCGTCGGGAATTCATTCACAATAGGAACCGACTGAAGAGTCGCTGGCTCCTTATCTATATCCCTAACATGAACCAGATGGTATATACAACCTTTAGCAATAAACTTCCGAGCCCTAAGGTATGAAATAAACTTACCCTTGGGCGTGGCTGCATTACCTTTCCATTCAAGGACAGGCTCACCAGGAAAATGAAATCGGACCAACTTTGCACGACAATCAATATTAGCATAACAAGATGCCAACCAATCCATACCCATAATGACATCGAAGTCTAGCATAACCAATTCAACTAAATCAACAGAGGTTGGACGGTCATTAATTAACACAGTACAATCTCGATAGACATGATTAGCTACAATAGAGTCGCCAACTGGCGTAGACACCTCAACTGGCTGTGGCAACAACTCAGATCTCATGTCAAGCTTACCAGCAATAAATGGAGTAATATATGAAAATGTAGAGCCGGGATCCATCAATGCATAAATGGCATGAGAATGTATTGTCAATATACCTGTGACAACATCTGGGGATGCCTCTGAATCCTGTCGGCCTGTGAGTGCATAAAAGCGGTTCTGGCCACCACTAGAACCTGAGGTGTCTCCTCCACCTCTCCCCCTACCACGGCCCTGAGTATACTGTGGACCTGGTCGGGGAGCACGGACTGAGGGCGAAGAGGCTGCTGTGAATCCTAAAGGCTGAGCTGGTGTACCTCTACCTAACCCCGGGCACCGGCTAATATAATGTCCTGTCTGCCCATAATGAAAACATGCACTCGAACCCTGTCTACATTGCCCGGTGTGCAGCTTACCGCACTGAGTACATGGAGGAGTAAGCTGTCTCATCTATGCAGAATGCTCCTGTCGACGGCCCTCAGGCTGGCCTGAGCTCTGCCCCGGTCCTGACTGAATATAACGATCAAACCGCTGGCCCTGCATCTGTGGTGGGAAACTACCTGCTGACCGAGGTGGATATCGATGGAGTGGGGGCCTAAAATCAAATCGTGGCTCCCTATAAGACCCCAGAGTACGAGCCCTCTTACTCTGCTCCCTATCCCTGCGAGTATCACGAATCCGAAGGGAAAAGTCCTCTGTAGTCTGAGCGAAAGCCTGTATGCGGGAAATATCTACATCATCCGATAGGGATGAAACCCTACAGTCTCTAATCAGATGATCCCCCAAACCATCCACATAATGATGAACTCTAGCCCTCATGGTACGTACTATATCTGGTGCATACCTTGCCAAAGAATTAAACTTATGGCTATAATCCCTCACACTCATATCCCCCTACTTTAGGCTAAGAAACGGGTCAAGACGGGCCTCCCGAACCTCCCGTGGCAAATAATGGGCTAAAAAAGCTTCAGAGAAGTCCTCCCACTCTGCTGGCGGAGCATCAGGTCCTCTAGATCTCTCCCATGCCTCATACCATAGGACGGCTACATCACGTAGTCGAAAAGAAGCCAACTCCACAGCCTCGGTGACGGAGGCATTCATCACCCTCAATACTCTATACATATGGTCTATAAAGTCCTGGGGATCCTCAGTGGAACTAGATCCTGTAAATAATGGAGGGGCCAAGTGAAGAAACTCTCGTACCGTCGAGCTTCCTATCCGATCTCTCCGGGCGTCTGCTCCTGACTCTAGCTGTCGCTCATGAATAGAAACCATCCTAGTCAGCAACTGAACAGCCTCCCTCATCCCCTGCTCCCCAGTCTCTGATGGGGGAACAATAGGTGTTGGAGGTCCTGTGTCTCTAGCTGCCTCAGGTACCAATGGAACTGGTGAGGCTGGGGGTACTGCATCTCCCTGGGCTCCAACAAGTGCTGGGGAAGCTGAAACTAGGGGTACTGGAGACTCACTGTGAGCCTCTAAGGGAAATCTATCCCTCTGACCCGGTAGGGAACGACTGGTACCTTCTCCATACCTATATCTCGCTGTGCCATCTCCTGAGCGTAGGTAGTCTGTTAGATAGGAAACACAAAGCACGATTTAAATTTCATATGTTCTTATAACTTCGCTCTATAGCACGATCTATTAATTGAAAGAAATGTAACCATTCCTAAATGCCTCATAGCCTCCTGATTATAAGTGTGGTGCACAACACACCCATAAGCAAGACTCTACGAGACATGGCTTGTGGACTCCCTGGGATACGACCTGCTCTGATACCAAGTTTGTCACGCCCCAAACTTGGGGAGGCACGACTGGCACTCGATACTGTATTCGATCGAGTTAGCCACTAAACATACTAGCTAACTAGACTGGGGGCCCAACAGATCGGGCAGCACAACATCTGAAATACTAAGCCTGGACCGTAAGGTTATGACATGAATAACAATAAGCCATATAAACATAGGTAGACAAGCCAAAATAATAAAATACTAGCTGGCTGACGAGGCCGCGACTGAAGACATACATGCCTACACACCAATATATACATGCCAAGCCTATGGGCTGGAGACTGAAAGCAGCAAAAAGAAACCCAGAATATTGTGTCCACAATAGCCTCTAAGAGTGTCATAAGCACTGTCGGGATAAGGCCCCAACTATACCCAAACTGTACAACAAAAGTAACCATCCTATGAAAGCTCCAGGAAGAGGTGGAGCTTACCAACTCACAGCTGAACCCCGAAATCCTAGCGGAGGGGTCGATCAGAGTCCCTACCTGGACCTGCACGCACGAAACAAAAATGCAGTGTCCCCAGGCAACGGGACATCAGTACGAATAAAAATGTACTGATATGTAAGGCAGAAAGTAGAATCATACATAGCTGATGTAAAAAGGTAATAAAGATACCACCTGACACTGAAACTCTGATAGCCTCCATGGCCGACATCCGACCTCATAGTAAAAATATATGCATGGTATGCTCGTGTAATCGTATGTCGTGAATACATATATATTGATGTAAATGCATGACATACCCAACCAAATGCTAGCAATGACGGTCTCTCCCGGTAGCTAACCGGTATCATATTGCCAACCTGTGGCCATCTGTACAATATATATAGTCTTTCGGGCAAATAGGCCCCTCACCTCCGATTATAGCTCGAAGTCCATGCATAATATGTCATGTATGATATGAACTTTGAATGCACATAATAGGCCATAACAAGAACTTAGCCAACCTTGGCTCATTGGTACTCTTATTCTCATAATCACCTTCGTATCGCATACAAATGTCTCGTGGAACCTCATATAATTTTTATGTTTAAACTACTAAAACATTTGATTTTTTTTGAAATACTTTCTTTTACTAATTATCAAGAAATCAGGTATAAGGACTAAGTGAAGCACCTTAAGCTTTTTATGAACATATTCAGAGTTAAGTTATCTTTTTAAAAGTCGAGTTAAGAGATTTTAAAATACACTTTAACAAGGAAGAAGGACTAATCGCAAATACTAAATGCCTTTATTTTTAAGTCACACAACCCAAAGACGAATAAGAATTCATATATATGGACATATATTTAAGAAAGCTGACAAAATGACATATATAGATGTCGAATACCCTTTTTAACCGAACGAGTGGAATATCAACCTAATAGCATCATGAAAATACTTCAGGTACGATACCAATGCCTTTCAAAGAAGGTCTTTCTAGCAACAGAATAGTAAAATATCACATTTGGCGTCTTAGGAATTTCTCAAAATTCGTGCTAAAAGGAAGGACGAAGCTTAGCCTTAACATACCTCTCCAACGAATGTCCGAATGCCTGTAGTTCCTTCACGAAAGTTATTCCTTACGTCCTAAGCTTCGAAACCACTATATATATGCAGCTTATACGCACCTATAAACAGTTCATAAATGAGTTTAAATCGGCAGATTTGCCATATGACCCTAACTTAACGAAATGCCCGTAGAACTTTGTAAAAAAAATCATAAAAGAGTCCCAAGAAGATTACCTTGGCAAACCAAGTATAAATCCTGAAGAACCAGCAAGAACAACAATTTCCTATCTTCCAAAAATAGCTCCAAACACAGCTAATAGAAGGGGAAAACGATTGCAAAGCGTAGAGATTGCGCTTCTAGGCACGGGGGCAAACTTTAATGATAAAAATTGTTAAAAACGCACCTTAATCACTCAAGAACACCATGAAACCCTCTCTTAATCGTTCTCACTGTTTTGGGACGAAGATGAAATGTTTGACCCGACCCGGTTCGCGACCCGATTTCAGCCCGGACAGTCCGCGGTAAAACAGTCATAACTGTTTACTCCAATGTCGGTTTGATGTGAGATTTCTTTGGTTGCAAACTAGACTCGTAGACCTTCGATTTGGTAGGTTGTGGGTCCCATAACTCTTTATATATTGGGAGCAATGATCTGATACATTTGATCCAAAGTTTAGAAAATTTATTAGAGAAATTTACGATAACTTTTGCCGACCTTTATTTCACAACTTGCTTGACTCCAAAACTTAAAATGTGACCAGTGTGATATTATAATACCTCATAACACATTATTCTTAGCATATTATACACTCTTAGTCTTATCCCACAGGTGCAAGTTAACTTAAACCTTCCGAACGTGCGGGGTGCTACCCGAGCCATTTCTTTAACCATGAACCTTTGTTTAAGGGATTCCTTTGACTTAAAGCTTTAGTTTAGTTCCTTGATATTACCACACATTTTCAGTCTTATTCTCCCAATGTTCTATACCCAATCATATATACCTAATATAACCACGCCACGTTACGTATATTACGTAAGAGAAGAGAGAAATACCTGGGGTCTCACAGTCTGAAGCCGCAAAAGTAAGGCCAGCACTTGAAGAAACAGATGAATAAGTTCTTCATCAGAGCTCATGACCCGCAATACTATGGAAGGTTGATGGTTATTGAAAACTATAAGTTCTCTGACATCATCAAGCTGGGAGAGAGAATAGAAGAAGGGATCAAAAGTGGAATGGTGATGAATTTCGAAGCACTCCTGGTGTAACACCCCGGAAAATTTTGAAGAACATAAGTGTAAAGCCCGGTAAAATTTGCAAAGAAAATAATGTTTCATGGTGCCGGACTAGGATTACGTATTTGAGGATTGTAGAAATTCTTCGCGGCGAGCTTGCGAGCTGCGGCTCGGACCTTTTGGGTTGAACAATGCACGGGAAAGTAAAGGAAAATATTTGGCGAAAAAGTGCATTTCTGCGGTCCATTATGCGACCGCAGAATCACTCTGCGGACCGCATAATGGTCGTAGAGTGAGGCAGTTAATTGGGTCAGTTGGAAGAAATTATGCGGTCTACTATGCGACCGCATAACTGTTATGCAGTGTACTATGCGACCGCAGAACAGTTATGCGAACCGCATAGTGACCGCAGACTCAGGCAGATTTTTGGTCATTTTGGACACCATTTATGCAACCGATATGTGGTCCGCATAACCATTATGCGGTCGCATTTGCGACCGCAGAACCTGTTTCGGAGCTTCATTTTTGGGTTTTTAAAACCCGACCCTATTTCATTAAATACATGCAAAGGGTCATTTTTGAGCAAATATTCTAATGTTTTAGAGAGAAGGGAGAGTGTTTTAGAGAGAGAGAACCCTAGGCTAATTATTCATCAAGTCTTTCTCAAATCTTGAAAGATTAACAAGGAAAACCCACAAGTTCTTCATCTAAGAGGTAAGGTTCCATACCCTAGTTTTCAATTTCGAATTTGGGTAGAAGATGGTTGATTAAGAGTATGATTCTTGGATATGAGAGTATTATCTATACATGGATGTACCAAAAATATTTGTGGGAAGATTGTGGAGCTTAAATAAGTAAGGATTGGGTTGTGTAGTGAAGGAAATCTTGTAGAAGAACCTTGTGGTTAAATTTGCACACCTAGTACTTGATAAAATGCACAAAAGAGCTGAGACCATAAATATCTTCCTAATTGTTGTTAAATTTCGTTATGTCTCAAAATAGATTGGGATTGCTAGAATTTTCGGAACGTTGTAGTAATTTAAAGAAAGCTCAATCGAGGTATGTTGGCTAAACTTTCTCTCTTGGAATTGAATTCCATAATGTTACTGTGAGTTTCAAAGTATGGGTTGCGTATTAAAATGTTGTGGCTTTGAATCGTATTTCAAATGAAAGCTAGTATGCCAAATTGTGTGAGAAAATCTCAATATTCTTAAGACTCTTAATTGCTCATATGTGTACCTAAAGTCTTGATTGGGAATGTCTTATTGTTTACAACTTATAAAGATGGTTGGAAGTGAAATCAGTGAATTGGGGATATAAAGTGTGGCCAACATGCCAATAGTGAAAGGTATACTTATGGCCAATGGTGCCGATGTAATGAAATAATGTGAGAAAGATTATGAAATGAGCTTTGACTCAACTATTCCAAAATTTACTTCGACAATATAATCGGCTAAAAGTTTATGAACTCAAGTGATGCCCATATGTGGTTGTTTTAGCTAATGCTATGCTTTGTAAGTAATTTTCAATGTGCTTTGCATTTTTACATATTCTTGAGTGGAAATTGTGTATGATTTTAATTTGTGCCTCGATTGTCAATCATTTTACTCCATTTATTGAAAAGATATCGATTATGTTTGAAGCCTTCATTACTAATGAACTTAAAGTTGTGATTTCCAGAATATTCTACTTGTTGATAATTATGATGATGATCTATGAAAGGGAAGAAATGAAAGTGTGGAATATAAAATATGGCCATTGCGCCATGAATAAAGAATCATATGTATGGCCAAGAGAGCCAATGCAATAATAATGTTGTAAGTGGTTGAAAGTACGGATTAGGTGATATGTGTTGTGAAAGGTTATGAGATGTATGCATTTGTACTTTTGTTTCCAATGTGTTATGAAACCCTATGGACGGTCTTTGAAATGCATAGATATATTGTGTTATGAAACCCTATGGACGGTCTTTGAAACACATAGGTATATTGTGTTATGAAACCCTATGGACGGTCTTTGAAACACATAGGTATATTGTGTTATGAAACCCTATGGACGGTCTTTGAAACGCATAGGTATATTGTCTTATGAAACCCTATGGACGGTCTATGAAACGCATAGGTATATTGTGTTATGAAACCCTATGGACGGTCTATGAAACGCATAGGTATATGGTGTTATGAAATCCTGTGGACCGTCTATGAACGCATAGGTACATTATGATATGAAATCCTGTGGACGGTCTATGAATGCATAGGTACATTGTGTTATGAAATCCTGTGAATGGTCTATGAACGCATAGGTACATTATGATATGTAATCCTGTGGACGGTCTATGAACACATAGCCTTTAGCCTCTCGTATCCTGTGGGGCCTTGTTGCCGGCATTTCCATATTACTCTTCAGTTGTACTTAGAGGCTCCGTAGACAGGTTGTGGGTGGTATTTGATGTTGGGAATTGGATTAGAACTGTTGGTATTTGGTAACATGTTTTTCATTAAATTTATAAACTCGTCCTATTTTGGAAATATCGAATGATGTTGTTAATGGGAATGAAATGGAAGCGGTTAATGAAATTTCTTAAGTATTTGATTAACGGAGTACGTCCCCTCTTTATTCACAAATGATTTTGGGTAGAATGAAATCTAACAGGCTTGCTCAGTCGGGTTCACTCGGTTGAGCGCCGGTCGCGCTCCTCGGTTTTGGGGCGTGACACCGGGCCACAAATAAAGCTTTGCAGTCGGGAGGTATCTCTAAGAAGAAAGAAGTGGGTGCAGTAATGGTAGCCCAAGGTCCGAAGTCTCCTCTCACATACCAAACACCTCCACCCACATATCAAACTTTACCTCCCAGATACCAACAACCTGCCACCATTTACCATACCTATAACACCTAACCAGCATACTCCCACTCACCACCAGCCCGCCAAAATTACCAAAAACCAAGACCAAATTTTGACCGCAGACTACCCAGACAATACACTCCAATTGCTGAACCCATAGACCAACTATACGAGAGGCTAAAGGCTGCCGGTTATGTCACTCCCATTCCCGTTGTTGCTATGGAAAACTCTTCCCAGTGGATTAACCCAAATAAGACATGTGCCTATCACTCATGCATGAAGGGTCATACTATTGATGAGTGTCATACTTTGAAGGATAAGATTCATATATTAATTGACACCAAAGTCATACAGGAAAAGGAGGCTACACCCAATGTCCGTAACAATCCTTTCCCGGAACATGGGTGAAGGGGTAAACGTGATAGAGACCGATGAAGAATGGGACTCGGAAGGGTCAATTGGACTCATTCGAGAAGGGGATAATCCTAAAACATCTCCAGTCACTCTCACACCTATCATGGTACAAACTCAGGCACCAATTGAAGTTGAGGTAGCCGCACTAACTCCGTTTGAGGTTGAAGTAACAACACCCTTCACCGTGATGGTAGCACCTACGCCATCTTATAAGTCTAATGATATACCATGGGATTATGTTGTGGAAGCAAGAAGGAAAGGAAAAGCAAAAATGGAAGAAACAGGTGCAGCGCAAGGCATGACCAGAACCGGTAGGGTCTATACACCCGAGCATTTGGGAGGAACGAGCAAAGAAGCTGCATCTAAGTCGTCTGTCATTTAGACTGGCCCGGATGACCATTGGAGAAAGGTGCAAGCAAGAGAATATTCTATGGTTGATCATCTGAACAAAACCCCTACTCAAATATCCATTTTATCACTGCTGCAAAACTCCGAGGCACATAGGAATGCCCCGATGAAGGTGTTGAATGAAGCCTATGTACCCAATAACATCACCAGTAGAGAAATGGCCAACATGGTAGGGCAAGTGTTGGAAAGCCACAAGATCACTTTTCATGAAGATGAGCTGCCACCAAAAGGACTAAGTCACAACAGGGCACTACATATCACAGTACAGTTTGAGGATAAATTCATTGCCAGAGTCCTGATAGATGGAGGCTTGAGTCTCAACATATGTCCATTAACTACTCTGAAAAGATTGGGTAAAGGCCTATACGAGATACGAGCAGGAAGTATGAATGTGAAAGAATTTGATGGGTCTCAAAGGGCCATAATTGGGGAGACCAACCTCAGCCTACAGATGGGCCCAACTTGGTTTGATGTTGAGTTTCAAGTGTTGGACATATCTACTACCTACAACCTATTGTTGGGATGACCTTGGATACATGCCGCTGGGGCTGTAGATTCAACTCTACATCAGGCTGTGAAGTTTGAGTGGAACCATAAGGAAGTGATCTTTCATGGAGACGGAAGTAATCCTATTTATACCAATCAGACTGTTCCGGTCGTCGAGAATAAAAGGAAGTTGGGTAGAGAAACATACCATTGCATCGAGAGCGTCAACGCAATTGAGAAAAACAAATGGTGGATCAGTAAGATAGAAAGCATACTGTCATGGACAGGGTATGAACCCGGTAAGGGTCTCGGCAAGAATCTCCAGGGGATCACCAAACCGATACAGCTAAAGCATCATGGCACAACTTTTGGGCTCGGGTATGAATACACCTGGCAAAAGTGTCAGAATTGGTCGCCACCATGGTGTGGTCCTTATTACCCTCTAGAACAACCAGTACCACATTTGCACTAGTCAGTTCATCAAGATGACATGATGTGGGGGTCTGAAGAAGATGAAGTTTTAGCTGGCAAAAGGAATTTGTTTCTGGATGATGAAGACATGGATTGCAGTGTGATAGTTGAGGAGGAGGAGGAGGAGGAGGAAGACCTTATTATTCAAACCATGGAGAAGGGAGTTGTTCTCAAGAACTGGACTGCTGCACCATCAACGGCCCGTCGAGTTCCTGGGTAGCCTGGCAATTAGCATCATTTATTTTTGAAAGCAATTTTATGAGCATCTAAGACATTTTCAGTATTTTGTTTTAAGCATATTTTGTTTGAAATAATTGCTCGAGTCATCGAGCCTTGTTTGACGTTTTCAAGATTTATCTAATGCATTGTTATTTTTAGTATTTATTATTCTTTACATTTTTTCTCTACAACATTATTATTACCTATCCCGACGAACCTGCGACTGTGACATGTAATGAGACAACGCAACGTAAGGATAGTAATTCAGAGAATCTGGAAGAGGATGTAATACCTGAGGAAATTGTCATAGAAGTGGAAAATTTTGAAAACAAGCCTAAGTCTAATTTGGATGAGACTGAAACAGTTAATTTGGGAGACTCCGACACAGTCAAGGAAACGCGTGTAAGCATTTATCTATCGCCGTCAGAGAAGGAAGAATACATCCTGTTCCTGAATGAGTATGAAGACATCTTTGCATGGTCTTACGATGATATGACTGGTCTGAGCACATCCATAATGGCTCACAAGTTACCCACCGATCCCATGTGTCCACTAGTGAAACAAAAGCTTAGAAAATTCAAGCCAGATATGAGTTTGAAAATAAAAGAGGAAGTCACCAAGTAAATCAAAGCCAAGGTTCTTAGAGTGGTTGAATATCCGACCTGGTTGGCTAACATTGTGCCGGTTCCAGAGAAAGATGGGAAGGTCAGAGTGTGTGTCGACTATCAGGATTTAAATAGAGCAAGTCCCAAAGATGATTTCCCTTTGCCCAATATACACATACTGATTGACAAATGTGCCAAGCATGAACTTCAATCTTTTGTGGATTGCTTCGCGGGATATCATCAGATCTGGATGGATGAAGAGAATGCCGAAAAGACAGCCTTTATTACACCATGGGGAGTATATTGTTGAAAAATGATGTTGTTTGGCCTAAAGAATGCTGGAGCCACTTATGTGAGGGCCATGACAACCATTTTCCATGACATGATACACAAGGAGATAGAGGTGTACATGGATGACGTCATCATCAAATCTAAAAAGGGTACAGATCACAGAGCAGATTTGAGGATTTGTTTGATCGACTTTGAAGGTACAACCTGAAACTGAACCCCGCAAAGTGTGCCTTCGGAGTCCCTGCTGGAAAACTGCTAGGGTTCATCGTCAGTCACTGAGTAATTGAGCTAGACCCGTCAAAGGTCAAGGCTATCCAAGATATGCCACCTCCGAAGAACAAAAAAAATGTGATAAGTTTCTTAGGACGTCTCAATTACATCAGCCGTTTCATAGCACAATCAACTATGATATGTGAACAGATTTTCAAAATGTTGAAGAAAGATGTTGCAACAAGTTTGACTGAAGAATGCTAGAAAGCCTTTGACAGGATCAAGGAATATTTATCCAAACTACTTGTTCTGGTCCTACCGGAACCTGGGAGACTTCTTCTACTCTATTTATCTGTACTAGATGGGCTTTCGGTTGTGTCTTGGGACAACACGATGAGACGGGAAGAAAGGAGAAGGCCATATATTATTTGAGTAAAAAGTTCACACCCTATGATGCATGATACTCTTTGCTGGAGCGCACCTGCTACGCTTTGACATGGATAGCTCAAAAGTTGAGGCACTACTTTTGTGCCTACACCACATATCTCATATCAAGGATGGATCCACTAAAATACATCTTCTAGAAACCCATGTCTACGGGAAAGTTAGCAAAATGGCAGATACTACTGAGTGAGTTCGATATCATCTATGTAACTCAGAAGGCGATCAAAGGGCAAGCATTGGCGGATCATCTGGCAGAAAATCCTGTAGACGGAGAGTACGAACCACTGAAAATGTATTTTCCCGACGAAGAGGTATCATTCGTAGGAGGAGATATCACCGAAGCCTGTGATGGTTGGTGAATGTTCTTCGATGGAGCTGCAAACTTCAAAAGAGTGGGTATTGGAGCAGTCTTAGTGTCAGAAATGGGTCAACACTATCCAGTATCCACAAAACTCAGGTTTCTATGTACTAACAACATGGCAGAATACGAGGCCTGCATCTTAGGACTCAGGTTAGCCATCGACATGAACGTTCAGGAATTACTGGTAATTGGAGATTCAAACCTTCTAGTACATCAGGTTCTAGGAGAATCAAAACCACTATAGAAGCCATGCAATTGCTTAGTAAAATTCAGAAAATATTGTTCAATGGCCCTCAGACAAAATGATTGTTAAGAAAGCAGCAAGAGTCAATCAAGTTGAGGCTTGGAATTCATTAGCACAACAAATTGCAACTCTGACACAAAATGTTGAGGCTTTTCAGGTAAATTACCCAATCATCATCTCAACATGAGAACTGTGATGTTTGTGGAGGTAATCATCCCAATCATGAGTGCCAAGCTTCAACACAAAATGAAGAACACATAAATGCTATTGGTTATAGAACCAGTTATCCATTCGGTAGTCCTATGGCACAAAAACATCCGGGATTCCAATGGAGTAACCTAAATAGTGCTGAAAATCCTCAAAGATTTTTCAATCAAAAGCAGCAGGCACAGGGACCACCTGGTTTTCAAAATCAAAATAGAGGGCAACAAGATTTTCAGCAATATCAATAACAGCCCCAAAGAGCTCATCAACAAAGCCTTGAAGACATGATGTACAAATTCATTAAAGCTACAGACGAGAAAGTTGAAAGTCAAAATTCAGCAATCAAGAATTTGAAAATTCAGATGAGCCAATTAGCAACCCTCATGTCTGGACAAATAAAAGGTGCTCTACCAAGTAACACTGAGAAAAATTCAAAGGAACATCTCCAAGCCATCTCTCTGCGGTCTGGTAAAACTCTTGATAATCCATATGCAGATAGACAAGGAAAGCCACAAGAAATGGAACAGGTAAATGAAGGTGAGAATAAAAGAGACTCCGAACTTCTAAAAGAACAAAAAAATAAAGGAAAAAAAGGTACAAGAAAATGAATTGATGACGAATCCTCACTCTGTACCCCTCTCCTTTCCCCAAATGCTAAAAAGAGAAAAGCTTGACAAACAGTTCTCAAACTTTCTAGAAATTTTAAAACAGCTTTACATTAACATACCTTTTACAAATGCTTTGAAGCAAATGTCGGCATATGCTAAATTTTTTAAAGATATTTTGTCAAGTAAAAGAAAATTGGAAGAAGTTTCAGTGGTTAAGCTTACAGAAAAATGTAGTGCTATACTTCAAAATAAGCTTCAACAGAAACTTGGTGATCCGCGCAGTTTTACAATTCCTTGTACTTTGGGAGGTTGTAACGACCCGGCCAGTCATTTTAAAAGTTGTAGCCCCGTTCCCCTATTTAATGCTCATTCTGTACTTTATAACTGTTATGTGACTTGCCGGGGTAGGCGATTTGGGTCCGGAGAGATTTCAGAATGAATTGAGACACTTAGTCTCAAGGTTGAAAGCTTAAGTTCAAAATGTTGACTAGATGTTGACTTATGTGAAAACGACCTCAGAATAGAATTTTAATGATTCCAATAGCTCCGTATGGTGATTTTGGACTTAGGAGCATGTCCGAAAAATTATTTGGAGGTTCGTAGTTAAATTTGGCTTGAAATGGCTAAAATAGAAATTTAAGTTTGGAAGTTTGACCGAAGAGTTGACTTTTTTTTATATCACGGGGTCAAAATCCGATACTGAAAATTTGAATAGGTCCGTTATGTCATTTATGACTTGTGTGCAAAATTTGGGGTCAATGGGACTTGATTTAATACGTTTCGGCACGAGTTTTGTAAATTTGAAACTTGAAAACTCATAAGTGCGATTCGAAGTGCAATTCGTAATTTTGATGTTGTTTGATGTAATTTGAAACTCCGAGTAGGTCCTGTTATGTTACTGGACTTGTTGGTATATTCAGACGGGGTCCCGAGTACCCCGAGTGCGATCCGGATCGAAATCGGATCAATTTTTGGACTTAGGCAAATTCTGAAATTTGTAGCTTTTGGTGTCATCGCACCTGTAGAGGAACTGACCGCAGGTGCGGACTCGCACAAGAGAGCTGTGGCTTGCATAAGCGGACAAAGGGATACCTAGTTGGAGTCGCAGAAGCGGAAAGAGCTCCGCAGAAGCGAAGCCACTTCTGCGATGGAACGAACCGCAGAACCGTAGGTTGCCTAGAAGCGGGAGGCGAGGTCGCACCTGCGGTTGCGCAGAAGCGGACCATTGTCCGTAGGTGCGAAGGAAGCTGTCCAGTGCTGCTTCGCAGAAGCGGAAATGTGGTCGCAAATGCGACTCCGCAGAAGCGACAATTGGTCCGCAAATGCGAAAATACCTGGATAAAACATATAATTCGGGGGTTGGCAATTTTTACTCATTTTTGGATTTTAAGAGATCAGGTGTGGCGATTTTCAGGCTATTTTTCAAGGAAAATATCGGGGTAAGTGTTCTTAACTCAATATTGGTCAAATTACCCGAATCTATGGTTATTTTTAACATTTAATTGGTGTTTTGAGTTGAAAAATTGTGAAAACCCTCTTAGTTTAGATTGAAGATTTGAGGGTCGAGTTGAGGTCGGAATTTAGTAATTTTGGTATGGTTGGACTCGTGGTTGAATGGGCGTTCATATTTTGTAACTTTTATCGGGTTCCGAGACGTGACCCCCACGGGCAATGTTTGAGTTAAATTTCGGATTTTGTTGGAAAATTTATATTTTCATATGGAATAAATTCCAATAATTTGTATTGATTGAATTGAATTAATTGTGACTAGACACGAGGATTTTGGAGGCCAATTCACGAGGCAAAGGCATAGCGGAGTAAAGAATTACCCGGTTCGAGGTAAGTGACTTGTCTAACCTTGTGTTGGGGAAATTTCCCTTAGGACTGATATTGATATAAAAATTTTGATGTGTTGAAAGTCGTGTACACGAGGTAACGAGTGTGTGCACGGGTTAAATGTAAAAGATTATGTCTTTAAATTGTGTGGATCATTGTTGCATATTAACTAAATTATTTTATTATGTTATATTTATCATCATTAATATATTTTTATATTTTAAATTTGCCTGACCTGTTTCTACTAAGTGATTTTACCTGTTTAGTTGAAACTCTGTTTCTTTTGTTCTGTGCATTATTTGAAGGTTGGATTTCTTCATTTAAATATTATTAAAATGAAGTATTTTACATTTAAAATTTTGATATTAAGGCAAGGTGTTTAATTTGTGAAATATTATTTTTGCTGAGTTATTCATTCCTAAATATTTTATGAGATTTTGTACTCATTGTGATTGAGTTGTGAGTTCCTTATTGTGGAAAATATTATTGTTGTTGATTTATTTTGGCAAGTTGAATTATTTGGACACTTGAGGTGCAAATTGTGATATATTGTGATATTAATACGCATGCGGTGGTATAAGGTCTGGGTGTTGAAACGCATGCGGTGAGATAAGGATGGCTTGATACGCGTGGCTAGTAGGGGAACTACTAAAAGTCATGCGGTGTGATAAGGGTGGCTAAAATGCGAGATGCTATTTCGAGAAAAATATTTTCTTTAAAATTAAATGTGAAGGCTCCCGTGGTGATATCTGCCAGCGTCCGCAGACTCCGGAGTCCCCTTCTATCTTATTATGTTGTCTTTCTTATTTTCTTTAGACTCTAATATATAGAGACATTGGGGATAAGTTATTAGAAGCTTGTGACTTATTTCTACCGTATTTTGGGAGTTGTAATTGTTAAATTTACAGTTCTTATTTATTCAGTTATTAAGGATTAAATTTCAGTTTATATTCAGTTATTCCGCATTGATAGGCTTACCTAGTCTTAGAGAGTACGTTCCATCATGACATCCTGCGGAGGGAATTTGGGGACGTGACAAGTTAGTATCAGAGCTCTAGGTTCATAGGTATTATGAGTCACAAATAGGTTTAGTAGATTCTTGCGGATCGGTACGGAGACGTCTGTACTTATCTTCAAGAGGATATGGAACTATTAGGAAAATGTTCACTTCTTTGATTCTTTATTGTGCGCAATTGTTGACTTCGAAATTATAAATTCTTGTCTTTCTATTCTCTCCCAGATGGTGAGGACACACACAGCTGGATCCGATTATCAGACACCCAAGCAGAGGTCGAGGAAGACCACGTGGTGCAGCCAGGGTACCTGCACGAGCTGCTGCAGAGGAACCACCAGTAGCTCCAGTTGGAGAGCAGGCACCTGAGACGCCTGTTACTACCCCTGCACTCCAGGAGACTCTTGCCCAGTTTTTGAGCATGTTTGACACTCTAGCTTAGGCAGGGTTGATTCCATTTGCTCCTACCACATCTCAGGCCGGGGGAGGACCCGCCGCCCGTACTCCAAAGCCACGGGCCCAGGTTGACCATGCTCCATAGGTTATACCAGTGCAGCCAGTTGTCCCAGTTATGCCCGAGGCTAGGGCAGCAGTTTCGGAGGGGGAGAAACTCAGGCTCGAGAGGTACAAGAAGTAACACCCTCCCACCTTCAGAGGATGCTCAGGGTTTTCTTGAGGAATGTCAGCGTATCCTCCGTACTATGGGTATTGTGGATTCCAATTGGGTTTCTTTCACGACATTCCATCTTAGAGGAGAGGCTTACCAGTGGTGGCGGGCATACGAGTTGGATAGTCTGGCTGAGGCAGCTTCACTCATTTGGACATAGTTTTCAGATATATTCTTGAGGGAATATGTTCCTCAGAGTCTCAGAGATGCATGACGCGCGAAGTTTGAGCAGTTGCACCAGGGTTCCATGACTGTGTCCTAGTATGCGGTTTGATTCAGTAATTTGGCTAGGCATGCACTAGCCTTGGTTGCTACTGTTCGAGAGCGGGTTCGTCGATTTATTGAGGGGCTCCATCCTAGTATCAGATTCAATATGGCCCGAGAACTGGAGATGGAAATAACATACCAACAAGTGGTGTCAATTGCTAGGAGATTGGAGGGTATGCGGATCTGGGAGAAAGAAGAGAGGGAGGCTAAGAGACCTCGAGATTCTAGCACGTATAACAACTCTCGTGCCCCAGCTGCAGCCCGTCATGGTAGAGGCTATGTGATCCATCCTATTCATTCAGCACTTCCAACTTCTAGCGATACTCCGGCTACTCCCAGACCCCAGGTTCCATATAATGCACTGCCAGTGTCTACTATACCTCCTGTATGGGGTGCTTTCAGTGGGCAGTCCAGTCGATCAGGCCCGAGCCAGTCCCAGCAGTCACCTCCTCTGAGGGCTTGTTTTGAGTGTGGTGACACTCGTCATATCATAAGGGATTGCCCTAGACTTAGGAGGGGTGCACCTCCACAGATTTCTCAGGCCCCACCTATTCCACAGGGCCCTCAAGCTTCTCAGGCCATGATTACTACACCAGCTGCCACTCCACCTGCACAGCCAGCTAGAGGCGGAGGTCGGACAGGTAGGGGTCTCCCTAAAGGGGGAGGCCAGGTCAGATACTATGCCCTTCCTGCTAGGACAGAGGCAATTGCATCCGATTCTGTTATCACAGGTATTGTTTCGGTCTGTCATAAAGATGCATCAGTCTTATTTGATCCAAGCTCCACTTATTCGTATGTGTCATCTTATTTTGCCCCGTATTTGGGCGTATCCCGTGATTCTTTGAGTTCTTCTGTTTATGTATCTACACCCGTGGGTGAATCTATTATTGTTGATCGCTTGTATCAGTCGTGTTTGATTTTTATCAGTGGTTTTGAGACCAGAGCTGATTTATTATTACTCAGTATGGTAGATTTCGATATTATTTTGGGCATGGACTGGTTGTTGCCCTATCACGCTATCCTTGATTGTCACGCCAAGACGGTGACTTTGGCAATGCCAAGTCTACCGCGGCCAGAGTGGAGAGTTACCTTGGATCATGTTCCTAGCAAGTTTTTTTCATTTCTTACGGCTCAACGAATGGTTGAGAAGGGGTGCGATGCGTATCTGGCTTATGTGAGAGATGTTAGTGTTGATACTCCTACCGTGGAGTCAGTTCCTGTAGTAAGTGTAACGACCCGACTTGTCGTTTTAATAAATTACGCCTCGTTTAGTGACTTAAGGTCTAAAGAAGTTTCGCAATATGTATTGTGACCCGAGTGTATGGTCGAGTTTGGTTTTCGGAAGATTCGGCATTTAATTTAAAGAAAAATTCTCATTTTGAAGCTTAAATGGAAAGAGTTGACCGGGGAGTTGACTTTTGAGCAAACGACCTCAGAATAGAGTTTTGATGATGGAAATAGCTTCGTATGATGATTTCGGACTTAGGCATATGTTCGGGTTTGGATTTGAAAGTCCGTAGGACAATTCGACACATTTTGGCGAAAGTTGAAAAATATAAGATTTTGGAAAAAGTCCGACTGAAGGGTGAATTTTTGATAACGAGGTTGGATTTTGATTCCGGAAATGGGAATAGCTCCATTACGTCAATTATGACTTGTGTGCAAAATTTGAAGTCATTCCGGATTGATTTGATACGTTTTGGCGCGAAATATAGAAGTTGAAGGATTTGAAAAACTTATAATTCGATTCGATGCGGGATTCATAATTTCGACGTTGTTTGATGTGATTTGAAGCCTCGACTAAGTTCGTATTATATTTTGGGACATGTTGGTATAATTGGTTGAGGTCCCGGGGGCCTCGGGTGGATTTCGGAAGGTTAACGGAGCAATTCGGACTTGGAAGAAGCTGCTGGAAAATGGCAGCAACTGTTGGAATTGCACCTGCGGAATTTGGGCGCAGGTGCGACCATCTCAGAAGCGAGAAGAAGCTCGTAGAAGTGAAATTGGCTGGGCTGGACTGAGGCCTCAGGTGCGAAGAATTTCCCGCACCTGCGTGAGCGCAGAAGCGGAAGCTCTTTCGCAGGTGCGAGGGCAGCGCTAGTAGACGTCGCAGAAGCGAGAATTGGCTCGCGAAAGCGAGCTAGGTGCGAAAATATGTCCGCAGGTGCGGAATCTGGGCAGAACATTTAGGGCCAAAAATGGTCATTTCGCCATTTTTCATTTTGGAATTTTTGGAACTCGGATTTGGGCGATTTTGGAGGGATGTTTCACAAGCTTGGTTGGGGTAAGTGTTCTATATCCTAAAGTGTTTATATTTCATGAATCCATGATTATATTCATCATTTAATTCGGATTTAAATGGAAGAAATCAAGATTTTTGTAAAATCTTCCAAAAACGAAAATTTAACATTTGGAAGTCGAGTTTTTATTGGAATTCAATAAAATTGGTATGGTTGAACTCGTATCGGAATGAGTGTTGGGATTTCATAAAAATTATGTCGGTTTCCGAGATGTGGGTCCCGCGTTGACTTTTGTTGATTTTTTGGAATAAATTTTTAAGTCGACGTATTATTATCCAGAATTATTTCCAATGAATTTTAATGAAGTTATACAATTAATTTGGATAGATTTGAGCTGTCCGGAGGCCAATTCAAGCAAGAAGGCTATTTTTGAATATCGGCCTAACTTCAAAAAGGTAAGTGTTTTGCTTAACCTCGAGTGGGGGAATTACCCCTTAGGCATTGAGTCTTATGTGCCATTTGTGAAATGTGAAAAGCCGTGTACGCGAGGTGACGAGTAAATACTCGGGATTATACGTGCAAAATTCATTGAATTAAAGTCTTAGGGATTATTGCGTAGTAAATTAGGAAATTGAAGAAATTTTTTAAATCATCTGTTTGCCATGCCTGAATCCTTATTATTGAATTTGTTTTTATATGATAATTTGATGTGATTGTTACTTGAAATATTTATGAAATTTCGTGAGTATTGTTGGTTTAATATTTCTTGAAAATAAATTCCAATATGAATCTTCTTATGTAAATAATTAATTTAAGAGAGCTTAAGAATAAATGTTAAATATAATTATCTAAATTTGCATTAATGAAGGTTTTGCTTTATGCTGAGTAATTTTTATCTCTATTGATTGTTTTTGGGTGTTATATACATTGTGTGGAGCCTTGGGCTATTTGTTGTGAAATTAATTGATTTTGTTATATCTTTGGAATTTGGTTGTGGCCATTGGGCAAATTGTTATATGAATTGATTTTATTATATTGTCGTGTTAATTTCCCGTGTAAATTGTTGTGTTGTGTGAGTTACTATATTGGGGAGATAAGGGTGGCATTTCACCGTTGATATTATGTGGGTATAAGAGTGGCATTTCACTGTTGTTGTGTTTGTTGGAATATTGTCTGGGCGGAGCGATAAGGGTGGCTATAGGAGCGATAAGGGTGGCAATGGGAGCGATAAGGGTGGCTATTGATATTGTCTGGGCGGAGTGATAAGGGTGGCAATAGGAGCGATACAAGTGGCTATTGTCAGGGGCGATATGTGATGATGTGGGGTTGTGGTGTTGATAATTTTTAGGTGATGTTGTGATTTTCTTGTGTTTATTTCTATACCTTGTGCAACTTGTCTCTTTGTTGGTAAATTGATAACAATCTGATGTATGTTGAAATTGAGAGCCTGTGGCTATTGCCAGGCGGATTAAAAATGGAAATGTGGGCACGAGGTGCCATGAGTAAATAATGATAATTGGCACGTGAATTGTCCGTACAGTTGTGATATGAAATGAGGGCACGAGGTGCCGGGGAAAAATGATGATTTAATTATGGGCACGAGGTATCGTGGAAATATAAAAATGGGCTGAGATCCGTGTTTACGAAAAATATAAAAATGGGCTGAGACCCGTATTTTTATGATTATGAAATGAGGTGTCACATGGTGACTTTTTAATTGAAAGAATTATATTCAAAATATTTATTTGGAAGGATTTTTACTTAGAAAGTATTATATGAAAGAATTTTATTTGAAAGATATTTATTTGAGGAAATTATATTTGAAAAGATTTATTGAAAGAATTATATTTGAAAAATAATTATTTGAGAAAATTATATTTGAAAGAGAGTTATCTGGAAGAATTATATGTGAAAGACATTTATTTGAAGGACTTGATTTAATTGGGTGTACTTGTGTTTATTAATTGTTGAGTGATATTAATGGTATTCTTGTTGTCTGCTGTACATATCACTGGTTGTTCCATGTTGTCCTATTGTTATTTTTTCCCTATTATTTTGTATATTATATTGCACAGGTTATTAGACTAGTGAGTGTCTTGACTGTACCTCGTCTCTACTCCATTGAGGTTAGTCTTGATACTTAATGTGTACCGACCGTGGCGTACTCATACTACACTTCTGCACATTTTTGTGCAGAGCCAGGTATTGAAGATAACAGACTTGAGCAGAGTTAAAGCGGGATCGTAAGGATTCAAGGTAGAGCTGCTTGGTCGTCGCAGTCCCTTGGAGTCTTTTCATTTCATTGTACTGTTAACTTGTAATCAAACAATATTGTATATTCGTTCCTCGTGATCATTCTATGTATTTAGTTAGAGTTCGTGACTCAGTACTACCAGTCTTGAGAGGTTGTACATTCATATATTGTAATTATTTCCATTGTTATTTATTTTTAAAAAAACAATGGCTCCAAATATGTAATGGAAATCGGCTTACCTAGTCTTAGAGACTAGGTGCCATCATGACTCCTGTGGTGGGATTTTGGGTCGTGACAAGTTGGTATCAGAGCTCTAGGTTCATAAGTTATACGATTCACGAACGAGTCTAGTAGAGTCTTGTGGATCGGTACGGAGACGTCTGTACTTATCTTCGAGAGGCTACAGAACTGTTAGGAAATTTCCATTTCTTTTATTCCTGTCGTGCGGAATTTGTTGAATTTGGAATTTGAACCTTTGTATCTCCATTCTCTCATAGATGGTGAGGACACATGCTACTGGGTTAGCGGAGCAGGCATCCGCACATACTGCTAGGGATGCAAGAGGCCGGGGCCGAGGTAGAGGCCGAGGAAGGGCACGTGATATGACTAGAGCACATGTCAGAACAACAGTTGAGGAGCCACCAGTAGCTCCAGTTGGGGGACAGGTACCAGAAGTACTTGTTGTTACCCTCAGACTTCAGGAGACTTTGGCACAGTTCCTGAGTATGTTTGGTACATTAACTCAGGCGGGATTGATCTCTGTTGCACCAAACATTCCACAGATTGGGGGAGTAGCTCAGACTCCTACCGCAATTTCAGAGCTGTAGGTTCACGTTGGTCAGGTTCCGGGTGTAGTACCGGTACAACCTGTTATTTCGGTTCGGCCTGAGGTCAGGACCGAGGCATCAGAAGAAGAACAAAAGAGACTTGAAAGGTTTAAGAGGTATAGTCCACCAACTTTCAGTGGCACAGCTACAGAGGATGCCCAAGAAGTTTTAAAAAACTGTCACCGTATTCTCCGTACCATGGGTAATGTGGAGGTGAGCGGAGTTGCCTTTACTAAATTTCAACTGTCAGGCGCAGCGTATCGGTGGTGGCAAATCTATGAAGAAGGTAGACCAGTCGATGCCACACCACCAACTTGGGTTCAATTTTCGGAAATGTTCTTGAAAGAGTTTGTTCTCCAGACTCTCAGAGATGCATGGCGCACAGAGTTGCGTCAGGGCACTATGACAGTGTCAGAATATGCTATCAGGTTCAGTGAGTTAGCCCGTCATGCACCTATGTTAGTTCCTACAATCAGAGAACGGGTTCGCATATTCATTGAGGGGCTCGATTATGATATTAAAATATGCATGGCTCGAGAGTTGCAAACTGATTCTCCATTTCAACAAGTAGTGGAGATTGCAAGGAAGATTGGGGGTGTTTTAGGCGAGGAAAGAGAGTCTAAGGAGGCCAAAAGGTCTCGAAAATCTGGAGGGTTCAGTGGATTTTACTCTTCAGCTAGAACCCATTATAGCGGAGGCTCGAGCAGTCGGTCAACTCAGTCCGCACATCAGAATACTCGGAGTGCTCCAGTTTATAGTGCACCACCGACACGAGTTTCTTACAGTGGTTATTCCAGTTATCCGGCACAGACTCAGTACGAGCAGCCGCGACCTCAGAGGGGTTGTTATGAGTGTGGTTATACTAGGCATATCATGAGAGATTGTCCCATACTTGGGAGGGGTGGATTTCATCAGAACACTCCAGCTACAAGCTTTATTCCAGTTGATACTCCACGTGCACAGTCAGCTAGAGATGGAGGACAGGCGGGTAGTGGGCGCTTGAGAGGTGGAGGCCCAACCCGTTGATTTAATCACTATGATTTGGCTGAGGCCAATACACCCGATGGTGTCGTTACAGGTACGATCCTGATTTTTATTATAAAATGATATTTTCCTTAATTTGATTCAGTTCTGAATATTGAGGTGAATCCTCCTATTATGCTCCACTTATAGGTGACCTTCGTAAATTTGTGACCCACTTATATGTGTATCCCTGTTGGGAGATTTAAAGATGTGAGTCTGTGTCTGTCATTTTATTTTTGTGCACCATTGAGGGCTATAAGTCCAAAAGCAAAATTTTATTATTCAATACAGTGGGTTTAATGTGTTTCGGAATAATTGATTCTAATTTTTATGAATCATACGCCCTACCGGTATGAGGGTTCATTATATCTTGTGAAAATTGTTTATGAAATATATTGAACAGAAGAAAGAAAGGAAATTAAAAATTTCAGTTGGCACAATGTGCAACAAAATTGTGATTCGGATTTAAGGACGAGATCCTCGCATTTTTTTTACATGATGTGAAATATTTAAACCGGGGTGCAAGCTGCGGTGGAGGTTATGTAAGGACGAGGTCCTTGTGGTGAAATATTTATGAGTTTAAAATTATCCCTTTGTGAAATTAATTTGTACAATAATATTAATAGGGAGTCATGCCTGTTAGGCTTATTTGATAATTCTTGTATATTCTTTTGTTCATATTCAGCCATTTTCGTGCTGTAAACATTGAGTTTTAGCCTATGAGGTGAGTGCCCAGGTGGCGTTAAATGTGACTCATTAATCTGACTAGGTAATCATGAGGTCTTCATGCCTCACAATCTGTTGTCAGTGTTGTGAAAAAAAAAATTCGAAATGAGGTGGTGGTTAATATGAGATTAATTGATGATGCTAAAATTAATTATGAACAGCTTTTAAGACCAGAGATGTGGTGATGAGCATACATATGATGTGCTTCATATCCTGATATCATAATGATAATGCAGTGCTTGTAATGCTGAGATTGGTGTTATTCATATATATCTTGAGGTATTTTATTGGGTTGTGGATGAGTTATTAGGAGTTGTTTTGGTGTTACTCTGGCAGGTGGATATGCTCGTTTACAGAGGAGACTTTGCCGAAATTTCTGAAAAATTTAGGAGTTAGTAAAATTTGGAGGATTGAGATTTGCAAAGGAAGAGATAAGTTATGTTACGTGTCTGAGGGCGAATGAACCTAAGCCAGGGGAGAAAGTAACACCCCAGGAAAAAAAATTTGAAGTACTTCAACACTATCAAGAAAATTGATGTGTGCATAGGCAGGAGTTGCTATAGCCAGTTGAGACTAATACTGCATTGTTGTGAAAATCATGCTATAGCCAGTTGAGACTAATACCGTGCGTTGTTGTGAAAATCAGACCTTTTGAAATGTTTGGAGTGTAAGGAATTGATCTTAAAGTTTTCAAGTATGGATAAAAGAAATAATCTCAATTGAGATGGTGTTGTCGAACCCATGTTAAATTGCGGGAATGTAGAATCACCCACAAGTATGTGTGCAAGAATATACTCAGTAATTTAAAGTCCTCAGAAAGATTCTTAGCACGTTCGAGGTTGAACGTTTGTTTAAGAGGTGGAAAATGTAACGATCTCACTTGTCGTTTTAAGAAATTACGCCTCGTTCAGTGACTTAAGGTCTCGAGAAGCTTCACAATATGTATTGTGACCCACGTGTATGGTCGAGTTTGGTTTTCGGAAGATTCGGAATTTAATTTAAAGAAAAATTCTCATTTCGAAGCTTAAATGGAAAGAGTTGACTGGGGAGTTGACTTTTGAGCAAACGACCCCGGAATAGAATTTCGATGATGGCAATAGCTTCGTATGATGATTTCAGACTTAGGCATATGTTCGGGTTTGGATTTGAAAGTGCGCATATGTTCGGGTTTGGATTTGAAAGTCCGTAGGACAATTCGACACATTTTGGCGAAAGTTGAAAAAAAAAAGATTTTGGAAAAAGTCCGACCGAAGGGTGAATTTTTGATAACGAGGTTGGATTTTGATTTCGAAAATGGGAATAGCTCCATTATATCAATTATGACTTGTGTGCAAAATATGAAGTCATTCCGGATTGATTTGATACATTTCGGCGCAAAATATAGAAGTTGGAGGATTTGAAAAACTTATAATTCGATTCGATGCACGATTCGTAATTTCGATGTTGTTTGATATGGTTTGAAGTCTCGACTAAGTTCGTATTGTATTTTGGGACATGTTGGTATAATTGGTTGAGGTCCCGGGGGCCTCGGGTGGATTTCAGAAGGTTAACGGAGCAATTCGGACTTGGAAGAAGCTGCTGGAAAATGGCAGAAGCTGTTGGAATCGCACCCGTGGAATTTGGGCGCAGGTGCGACCATCGCAGAAGCGAGAAGAAGCTCGCAGAAGCGAAATTGGCTGGGCTGTACTGAGGCCGCAGGTGCAAAGAATTTCCCGCACCTGCGTGAGCGCAGAAGCGGAAGCTCTTCCGCAGGTGCGAGGGCAGCGCTAGTAGACGTCGCAGAAGCGAGAATTGGCTCGCGAAAGCGAGCTAGGTGCGAAAATATGTCCGCAGGTGCGGAATCTGGGCAGAACATTTAGGGCCAAAAATGGTCATTTCGCCATTTTTCATTTTGGAATTTTTGGAACTCGGATTTGGGCGATTTTGGAGGGATGTTTCACAAGCTTGGTTGGGGTAAGTGTTCTATATCCTAAAGTGTTTATATTTCATGAATCCATGATTATATTCATCATTTAATTCGGATTTAAATGGAAGAAATCAAGATTTTTGTAAAATCTTCCAAAAACGAAAATTTAACATTTGGAAGTCGAGTTTTTATTGGAATTCAATAAAATTGGTATGGTTGAACTCGTATCGGAATGAGTGTTGGGATTTCATAAAAATTATGTCGGTTTCCGAGAGGCGAGTCCCCCGTTGACTTTTGTTGAATTTTTGGAATAAATTTTTAAGTCGACGTATTATTATCCGGAATTATTTCCGATGAATTCTAATGAAGTTATACAATTAATTTGGATAGATTTGAGCTGTCCGGAGGCCAATTCAAGCAAGAAGGCTATTTTGGAATATCGGCCTAACTTCAAAAAGGTAAGTGTCTTGCTTAACCTCGAGTGGGGGAATTACCCCTTAGGCATTGAGTCTTATGTGCCATTTGTGAAATGTGAAAAGCCGTGTGCGCGAGGTGACGAGTATGTACTTAGGCTTGTACGTGCAAAATTCATTGAATTAAAGTCTTAGGCATTATTGCGTAGTAAATTGGGAAATTGTGGAAATATTTTAAATCATCTGTTTGCCATGCCTAAATCCTTATTGTTGAATTTGTTTTTATATGATAATTTGATGTGATTGTTACTTGAAATATTTATGAAATTTCGTGAGTATTGTTGGTTTAATATTTCTTGGAAATAAATTCCAATATGAATCTTCTTATGTAAATAATTAATTTAAGCAAGCTTAAGAATAAGTGTTAATATAATTATCTAAATTTGCATTAATGAAGGTTTTGCTTTATGCTGAGTAATTTCTATCTCTATTGATTGTTTTTGGGTGTTATATACATTGTGTGGAGCCTTGGGCTATTTGTTGTGAAATTAATTGATTTTGTTATATCTTTGGATTTTGGTTGTGGCCATTGGGCAAATTGTGATATGAATTGATTTTATTATATTGTCGTGTTAATTTTCCGTATAAATTGTTGTGTTGTGTGAGTTACTATATTGGAGAGATAAGGGTGGCATTTCACTTTTGATATTATGTGGGTATAAGGGTGGCATTTCACTGTTGTTGTATTTGTTGGAATATTGTCTGGGCGGAGCGATAAGGGTGGCAATAGAAGCGATAAGGGTGGCTATTGATATTGTCTGGGCAGAGCGATAGGGGTGACTATAGGAGCGATAAGGGTGACAATAGGAGCGATAAGGGTGGCTATTGTCAGGGGCGATATGTGTTGATGTGGGGTTGTGGTGTTGATAATTTTTAGGTGATGTTGTGATTTTATTGTGTTTATTTATATACCTTGTGCAACTTGTCTTATTGTTGGTAAATTGATAGCAATCTGATGCATGTTGAAATTGAGAGCCTGTGGCTATTGCCAGGCGGATTAAAAAAGGAAATGTGGGCTCGAGGTGCCGTGAGTAAATAATGATAATTGGCACGTGAATTGTCCGTGCAGTTGTGATATGAAATGAGGGCATGAGGTGCCCGGGAAATATGATGATTTAATTATGGGTACGAGGTGTCGTGAAAATATGAAAATGGGATGAGACCCGTGTTTACGAAAATTATGAAAATGGCCTGAGACCCGTATTTTTATGATTATGAAATGAGGTGTCACATGGTGACTTTTTAATTGAAAGAATTATATTCAAAATATTTATTTGGAAGGATTTTTACTTAGAAAGTATTATATGAAAGAATTTTATTTGAAAGATATTTATTTGAGGAAATTATATTTGAAAAGATTTATTGAAAGAATTATATTTGAAAAATAATTATTTGAGAAAATTATATTTGAAAGAGAGTTATCTGGAAGAATTATATGTGAAAGACATTTATTTGAAGGACTTGATTTAATTGGGTGTACTTGTGTTTATTAATTGTTGAGTGATATTAATGGTATTCTTGTTGTCTGTTGTGCATATCACTGGTTGTTCCATGTTGTCCTATTGTTATTTGTTTCCTATTATTTTATATATTATATTGCATAGGTTATTAGACTAGTGAGTGTCTTGACTGTACCTCGTCTCTACTCCATTGAGGTTAGTCTTGATACTTAATGGGTACCGACCGTGGCGTACTCATACTACACTTCTGTACATTTTTGTGCAAAGCCAGGTATTGAAGATAACGGACTTGAGCAGAGTTAAAGCGGGATCGTAAGGATTCAAGGTGGAGCTGCTTGGTCGTCGCAGTCCCTTGGAGTCTTTTCATTTCATTGTACTGTTAACTTGTAATCAAACAATATTGTATATTCATTCCTCGTGATCATTCTATGTATTCAGTTAGAGTTCGTGACTCAGTACTACCAGTCTTGAGAGGTTGTACATTCATATATTGTAATTATTTCCGTTGTTAGGTTTTTTTTTTTTAAAAAAATGGCTCCAAATATGTAATGGAAATCGGCTTACCTTGTCTTAGAGACTAGGTGCCATCACGACTCCTGTGGTGAGATTTTGGGTCGTGACAGTAAAGGATGTTCCTGATGTATTTCCAGTGGATCTTCTGGGTATGCCACCCGACATGGATATTGATTTTGGCATTGATTTGTTACCAAGCACTCAGCCCATTTCTATTCCACCATATCGTATGGCCCCACAGAATTGAAAGAATTAAAAGAGCAATTACAAGAGCTGCTTGATAAGGGTTTTGTTCGGCCCAGTGTATCGCCTTGGGGTGCTCCCGTCTTATTTGTGAAGAAGAAGGATGGTTCTATGCGGATGTATATTGATTACCGCCAGTTGAACAAGGTTGCAGTGAAGAACAAGTATCCATTGCCACATATTGATGACCTATTTGATCAGTTTTAGGGTGCCAGAGTGTTCTGTAAGATCGACTTGCGTTCAGGCTATCATCTGTTGAAGATTCGGGAGCCATATATCCCGAAGACTACTTCCAGGACTTGGTATGATCATTATGAGTTCCTTGTAATGTCATTTGGGCTGACCAACACCCCAGCAACATTTATGCACTTAATGAATAATGTCAGCCCTATCTTGATTCTTTCGTCATTGTGTTTATTGATGATATTCTGGTGTATTCCCGGAGTCAGGAAGATCATGAGCAACACCTGAGGACTGTGCTTCAGACTTTGAGAGAAAAGAAGTTGTATGCAAAATTTTCAAAGTGTGAATTCTGGCTTGATTCAGTGGGATTTTTGGGTCATATAGTTTCATGCGAAGGAATCGAGGTAGATCCGAAGAAGATTGAAGCAGTGCAGAGTTGGTCCAGACCGACCTCAGCTATGGAGATCCAGAGTTTCCTTGGTTTGGTGGGGTATTATCGCCGATTTGTAGAGGGTTTCTCTTCTATTGCCACAACTATGACCAAATTGACTCAGAAGGGTGCTCCATTCAGGTGGACCGAGGAATGTGAGGAGAGCTTTCAAAAGCTCAAGACAGCTTTGACTACAGCCCCAGTATTGGTGTTGCTCACAGGTTCAGGGTCTTATACTGTGTATTGTGATGCGTCGCGTATTGGTCTCGGCGCAGTGTTGATGCAAGACGGTAGGGTGATTGCCTATGCGTCCAGACAGTTAAAGGTACATGAGAAGAATTATCCGGTCTACGACCTCGAGTTAGCAGCTATTGTTCATGCCTTGAAGATCTGGCGGCATTATTTGTACGATGTCCATTGTGAGGTTTATATCGATCACCGGAGTCTACAATATCTGTTTAAATAGAAGGATCTTAATTTGCGGCATCGGAGGTGGTTGGAGTTGCTTAAGGATTATAACATCACCATTCTTTATCACCCCGGGAAGGCCAATGTGGTGGCCGATGCCTTAAGTCGTAAGGCGGAGAGTTTGGGCAGCTTAGTATATTTAGCGGTAGCAGAGAGGCCTTTAGCCTTGGATGTTCAGGCCTTGGCCAACCAGTTTGTTAGATTGGATGTTTCCGAGCCGAGTCGAGTTTTGGCTTGTGTGATTTCTCAGTCTTCTCTGTATGATCGTATCAGGGAGCGTCAGTATGATGACCCCCATCTGTTTGTCCTTAGGGACACAGTTCAACACAGTGATGCCAAAGAAGTCACTATTGGAGATGACATTGTATTATGGATGTAGGGCAGGCTATGTGTGCCCAATGTAGATGGTTTGCGGGAGTTGATTCTCCAGGACGCTCACAGTTTGCGCTACTTCATTCATCTAGGTGCCGCGAAGATGTATTAGGACTTGAGATAGCACTATTGGTGGAGGCGAATGAAAAACAGCATAATGGAGTATGTCGCTCGGTGCCTAAATTGTCAGCAGGTGAAGTATGAGCATCAGCAACCGGGTGGATGCTTCAGAAGTTAGAGATTCTAGAATGGAAATGGGAGTGGATTACTATGGATTTTGTTGTTGGGCTCCCACGGACTCAGAGGAAGTTCGATGCAGTTTGAGTGATTGTGGATAGATTGACCAAGTCAGCTCATTTCATTCCTGTTGTTACTACTTACTCTTTAGAGCAACTGGCTCAGGTTTACATTCGTAAGATTGTCAGGCTTCATGGCATATCGGTATCTATCATCTCTGACCGGGGTACGCAGTTTACATCATGGTTCTGGAGAGCCGTACAGAGAGAGTTGGGTACTCAGGTAGAGTTGAGTACAACATTTCACCCTCAGACGGATGGACAGTCTGAGCGCACTATTCAGATATTAGAGTCTATGATTCGTGTGTGTGTGTGATAGATTTTGGGGGTGCTTGGGATCAGTTATTACCACATGCAGAGTTTGCTTACCACAACAGTTATTAGTCGAGCATTCAAATGGTGCAGTATGAGGCCTTATATGGTAGGCGGTGCCGGTCTCCAGTGGGTTGGGTCGAACCGGGCGAGGCTAGACTATTGGGTACAGACCTGGTTCGGGATGCTTTGGAAAAGGTTAAGTTGATTCAGGATCGACTTCGTACAACCCAATCTAGACAGAAGAGTTATGCAGATCGGAAGGTTCGTGATGTTACATTCATGGTTTGTGAGCGGTTTTTGCTCCGGGTTTCACCTATGAAGGGTGTTATGAGGTTCGGAAAGAAGGGTAAGTTGAGCCGGAGGTATATTGGACCTTTTGAGATTCTTGAGAGAGTTGGAGAGGTGGCTTATAGACTTGCACTACCAGTGAAGGGGTTATCCGGCCGAGGAGGCGACTTGGGAGACCGAGCATGATATGCGCAGCTGTTATCCTCATCTTTTCACCACTCCAGGTATAATTCTAAACCCGTTCGAGGATGAACATTTGTTTAAGAGGGGGAGGATGTAACGATCCGGCCAGTCCTTTTAAAAGTTGTAGCCCCGTTTCCCTATTTACTGCTCATTCTGTACTTTATAACTGTTATGTGACTTGCCGGGGTAGTCAGTTCGGGTCCGGAGAGATTTCGGAATGAATTGAGATACTTAGTCTTAAGGTTGAAAGCTTAAGTTGAAAAAGGTTGACTGGATGTTGACTTTTGTGAAAACGACCCCAGAATAGAATTTTGATGATTCCAATAGCTCCGTATGGTGATTTTGGGCTAAGGAACTTATTCGGAAAATTATTTGGAGGTCCGTAGTTAAATTTGGCTTGAAATGGCTAAAATAGAAATTTAAGTTTGGAAGTTTGACCGGGGAGTAGACATTTGATATCGGGGTCGAAATCCAATTCTGGAAATTTAAATAGG
The DNA here is from genome assembly GCF_000390325.3 of Nicotiana tomentosiformis. Classification (NCBI taxonomy): domain Eukaryota; kingdom Viridiplantae; phylum Streptophyta; class Magnoliopsida; order Solanales; family Solanaceae; genus Nicotiana; species Nicotiana tomentosiformis. The sequence goes on along the minus strand of NC_090819.1, from coordinate 103,439,085 downwards.
TCTGTTATGTCATTTATGACTTGTGTGCAAAATTTGAGGTCAATCGGACTTGATTTAATACGTTTCGGCACGAGTTTTGTAAATTTGAAAATTGAAAACTCATAAGTGTGATTCGAAGTGCAATTTGTAATTTCGATATTGTTTGATGTAATTTGAAACTCCGAGTAGCTCCATGTTATATTACTGGACTTGTTCGTATATTCTGACGGGGTCCCAAGTACCCCGAGTGCAATCCGAATCGAAATCGGATCAATTTTTGGACTTAGGAAAATTCTAAAATTTGCAGCTTATGGTGCCATCGCATCTGCGGAGGAACTAACCGCATGTGCAGACTCGTACAAGAGAGATGTGGCTCACAGAAGTGGACAAAGGGAAGCCCAGTTGGAGTCGCAGAAGCAGAAAGAGCTCCGCAGAAGCGAAGCCGCTTCTGCTATGGAACAAACCGCAGAAGCGAAGGTTGCGCAAAAGCGGGAGGCGAGGTCACACCTGCGGTTGCGCAGAAGTGAACCATTGTCCGCAGGTGCGAAGGAAGCTGTCCAGTGCCGCTTCGAAGAAGCGGAAATATGGTGGCAAATGCGACTCCGCAGAAGCGACAATTGGTCCGCAAATGCGAAAATACCTGGATAGAACATATAATTTAGGGGTTGGCCATTTTTACCCATTTTTGGATTTTAAGAGCTCGGGTGAGGTGATTTTCAGGCGATTTGTTAAGGAAAATATCGGGGGTAAGCGTTCTTAACTCAATATCGGTCAAATTACCCGAATTCATGGTTATTTTTAACATTTAATTGGTGATTTGAGTTGAAAATTTGTGAAAACCCTCTTAGTTTAGATTGAAGATTTGAGGGTCGAGTTGAGGTCGGAATTTAGTAATTTTGGTATGGTTGGACTCGTGGTTGAATGGGCGTTCATATTTTGTAACTTTTATCTGGTTCCGAGAAGTGGGCCCCACGGGCGATTTTTTGGAGTTAAATTTCGGATTTTGTTGGAAAATTTATATTTTCATATGGAATAAATTCCAAAAATTTGTATTGATTGAAACGAATTAATTGTGACTAGATACGAGGCGTTCGGAGGCCAATTCACGAGACAAAGGCATAGAAGAGTAAAGAATTACCCGATTCGAGGTAAGTGACTTGTCTAACCTTATATGGGAGAAATTCCCCTTAGCACTGGTATTGATATGAAAATTTTGATGTGTTGAAAGTCATGTAAACGAGGTAACGAGTGTGTACACGGGCTAAATGTGGAAGATTATGTCTTTAAATTGTGTGGATCATTGTTGCATATTAACTAAATTATTTTATTCTGTTATATTCATCATCATTAATATATTTTCGTATTTTAAATTTGCCTGACCTGTTCCTACTAAGTGTTTTTACCTGTTTAGTTGAAACTCTATTTCTTTTGTTCTGTGCATTATTTGAAGGCTGGATTTCTTAATTTAAATATTATTAAAATGAAGTATTTTACATTTAAAAATTTGATATTAAGGCAAATTGTTTAATTTGTGAAATATTATTTTTGCTGAGTTATTCATTCCTAAATATTTTGTGAGATTTTGTACTCATTGTGATCGAGCCGTGAGCTCCTTATTATGGAAAATATTCTTGTTGTTGATTTATTTTGGTAAGTTGAATTATTTGGGCACTTGAGGTGCAAATTGTGATATTGATACGCATGCGGTGGTATAAGGCCTGGGTGTTGAAACACATGCGATGAGATAAGGGTGGCTTGATACGCGTGGCTAGTAGGGGAACTACTAGAAGTCATGCAGTGTGATAAGGGTGGCTAAAACGCGGGATGCTATTTCGGAAAAAAATATTTTCTTTAAAATTAAATGTGAAGGCTCCCGCAGTGATATAAGGAAATGAGATATTGTGAATTTATTTATGATTTGGGACTACGAGGCGGTACCTTGGGAGTGCCCTTGTTGATATTTCTTTATGGTTATATTGCCTTTGGTTATTTTGGTGTTTTCCTTAAAGTTGTAAATTTCTGTTTTCTTTCCGCGAGGTGTTATTTGCCCTTTTCCCGTGTAGTTAAATTGTGACATACTACTTACTAGATTCATCTCCATTGTCATTATCATTATTATATTGTTAAACTTTACACCCTATCTTTTATTATTTCAGTAGGGCGTGACCTGACCTCGTCACTACTCTACCGAGCTTAGGCTTGGCACTTACTGGGTACCGCTGTGGTGTACTTATATTACGCTTCTGCACATCTTTTTGTGTAAATTCAGGTACTTCCTATTAGACCAGGCATCAATGAATTAGCCGTACGCGGAGACTTCGAGGTATATTTGCCAGCGTCCCCAGACTCCAGTTATTCCGCATTGATAGGCTTACCTAGTCTTAGAAACTAGGTGCCATCACGACATCCTACGGAGGAAATTTGGGGTAGTGACAGAGGTGCTCACTTTGAAAAAGCATTATGTGATTTAGGTGCTTCAATAAATCTAATGCCTTTTTCAATTTTTAGGAAATTAGAACTTGGTGAAATGAAGGACACTGTTGTGTCTCTACAATTGGCTGATCAAAGTACTAAAAAACTGAAAGTAATACTTGAAAATGTCCTCGTTAGAGTTGATAAATTTCTATTCCCAGTAGATTTTATAGTACTTGAAATGGAAAAAAATACCGAGGTACCATTGATTTTAGGTAGACCATTTCTTGCAACAGGAAGAGCAATAATTGATGTTCATCAATGATAATTAATTTTGCGGGTTGATGAGGAAAGAGTGATTTTTGATATGTAGAAAATAATAAAATATCCTGAGGATGAGTCAACGTCATCATCTTGTTTTCAAATTGATTTGTTGAATGACCTTGCAAATGAATATAACGATGATCAGTTAATTATTGATTCATTGGAAAGATGTTTGGAAAAGTCAGGTACCACAAGTGATGATGACACCACAATCAGAAAAGAAGCTGAAATGCTAGAAAAAGATTCAGAAAATGAGAAAGTCTAACTAGAAGAAGTTCAACAAAAAATTGAACTCAAAACTCTTCCTTCTCATTTGAAATATATTTTTCTTGAACCTGAATTGTTTCTAGTAATCATTTCATTTTCTTTGACTGCAGAACAGGAAATAAAACTAATTGGAGTTTTAAGAGAACACAAAAGAGCCTTAGGGTGGACTATAGATGACAACGAAGGAATCAGTCCAACTATTTGCACGCATAGGATCCTTATGGAGGATAATTACAAGCCAATAGTCCAACCCCAAAGGAGATTGAACCCAGCAATGCAAGAAGTCGTCAAGAAAGAAGTAGAGAAACTTCTAGCGGCAAGTATCATCTATCCGATATCTGATAGCCTTTGGGTAAGTTCGGTGCAGGTAGTACCAAAGAAAGGAGGTATGACAGTAATAAGAAATGAAGATAACGAACTCATACCTACCAAAACATTCACAGGATGGAGAGTTTGTATTGATTACATATGACTTAATGATGCCACAAGGAAAGATCATTTTCCTTTACCTTTTATTGACCAAATGCTTGAAAGAGTTGCATACCATGGTTTTTACTCTTTTTTTGACGGATACTCTGGATATAATCAGATACTAATTGCTCCAGAATATTAGGAGAAAACCACATTCATATGCCCCCAAGGTACATATGCTTACCGAAGAATGCCATTTGGACTATGTAACGCTCCTGCTACATTTCAGCATTGCATGTCGGCAATTTTCTCAGACATGACTGAAAAGTTTCTTGAAATTTTCGTGGATGATTTTACACTTTTTGGTAAGACATTTGAAGATTGTCTCTATCATTTAACTTTGGTACTTAAAAGATGTGAAGAGACAAATTTTGTTCTTAATTGGGAAAAATGTCATTTCATGGTAACAGAGAAAATTATTTTTGGACATAATATTGCTGCTAAAGGAATAGAAGTTGATAAGGCTAAAATTGATCTTATAGCAGGATTACCCCCTCCTACCACTATTAGTGTCATTAGAAGATTCTTAGGGCATGCAGGTTTTTATAGAAGGTTTATAAAAGATTTTTCAAAAATTTCAAAACCTCTGACTAACCTACTGATGAAAAGATGTGAAGTTTGAATTTTTAGATAATTGCAGGAAAGCATTTGAGATTCTCAAGGAACATTTAACTAATGTTCCAATTGTTGTTTCTCCTGATTGGAGCGAACCATTTGAAATAATGTATGATGCAAGTGATATAGCAGTTGGAGCGATATTGGGACAAAAGAGAGACAAGATTTTCAGGCCTATTTACTACGCCAGTAGAATCCTCAATGAAGCTCAAAAGAATTATGCCACAACTGAGAAGGAGCTACTTGCAGTAGTATTTGTATTTGTCAAATTTCATTCCTATTTGATAGGAACGAATGTTACAGTATTCACTGGTCATGCTGCTTTAAAGTACCTCTTAGCAAAGAAAGATGCTAGACCTAGATTGCTAAGATGGATACTTCTTTTGCAAGAATTTGATCTTGAAATAAAAGATATGAGAGGTTCATAAAATCAGGTAGCTGACCATTTATCATGTTTGGAAAATCCTCCAACGGAGACAAGAGATATCAAGGAGGAATTTCCCGATGAGCATGTTTAAACATTCACAAGAATTACAAATCAACCACCTTGGTTTGCTGACATTGCCAACTACTTGGTTGGAGGGTGGATCCCAAAAGATTTGTCTTACGAACAACGGAAAAAACTCAAAAAAGAAATAAGATATTATTTTTGGGAAGATCCTTACTTGTTTAAATTTTGTGTAGATGGCATGATTAGGAGATGTGTACCAGAAACAGAGATAAACAATATCCTAAGTCACTGTCATGATGGAGCTGTAAGATGACACTATGGAGGAAGACGAGCAGCCGCAAAAGTGCTTGAAGCTGGTTTTTTCTGGCCCACTTTATTTAGAAATGCATGAAATTATGTCGCCACTTGTGACAAATGCCAGAGAAGCGGTAACATTTCAAAAAAGGATGAGATGCCTCTTAAAAGATTATGGGTCCTCTTCTTCCTTCAAAGGGATGTGAATATATTTTAGTTGTTGTTGACTATGTTTCAAAATGGGTAGAAGCAATGACTACTAGAAAAAATAATGCTCATGTTGTTTGTGCCTTTCTCAAGAAAAATATATTTGGAACTCCACGAATTATCATAAGCGATCAGGGAACTCATTTTGTAAATAAACAATTCGCTAGTTGGTTGTCAAGATATGGAGTAACTCATAAAACAGGAATTCCATATCATGCTCAAACAAGATAGCAAGTTGAAGTATCCAATAGAGAATTAAAAAGAATTATAGAAAAAACTGTAGGTTCTTCTCGAAAAGAATGGTCTTTAAAGTTAGATGATGCTTTATGCGTATACAGAACTGCTTTCAAAACTCCCATAGGCACATCTCCTTATAGACTAGTTTTTGGGAAAGCTTATCATTTACCCGTGGAACTAGAACATAAAGCATATTGGGCTATAAAGTTGTTAAATCTAAATTTGCCAGATGCAGGTAAAAAACGTCTGTTGCAGCTTGATGAATTGGAGGAGTTCAGACTTGAAGCATATGAAAATGATAGCATTTTACAAAGAAAAGACAAAAAAATGGCATGATAACTTCATTCGCCATAAAGAGTTTACGGTTGGAGATCAAGTTCTTTTGTACAATAGCCGGTTGAGATTATTCCCGGAAAAATTCAAGTCACGTTGGTCAGGACCGTACATTATAACAGAAGTGACCCCCTATGGTGCCATTGAAATACAACATATAGATTGGGGGGGGGGGGGAAGACAAATTCAAAGTAAACGGTCAACGTTTGAAGCCTTATATTAGCAGAGTCTTTGACAAACAGGCTTCAACAATCCTTTTTGCCTAATTTTATAAATAAGTCGAGCTGGCGACGTTAAACTCAGAACTATTTTCTCTCCCTATCTTTACTCTTTTAAGTAATTATTAGTAGCAACATATAATATTTCCTTTCTAGTAAATATATATAATAAAATTAGTTTTTTTTCCTTAAAAAAAAGTAAAAAATAATAATAATTGCATGTTTGTATTATATTATATATATATATATATATATATATATATATATATATATATATATATATATATATGTGTGTGTGTGTGTGTGTGTGTGTGTGTGTGTGTATGTAGTATGTATTAATATATTTTGCCATGATAAAGAATTACTCCCATGATTTCAACAATGAAAGTTTTCTCCTATCATGAAAAAGAACATATTCTTTGTCATAATCTTGTCTTTGTTATATGAGAAAAACCTTGAGAAGCCAAGAAAAAGGAAATGAAGACAGAATCGAAAAAAATAAGGGAAGCTCCTTTATCTCCTTTTATTTTTAATTTGTTTATCATGAGGACATGATATTATTTAAGCTTGGGGGTAGAAGAATATGTATGTTATATATGTGTTTCTTTACAAATAAAATTTCTCTGTAAAAAGAAAAAGGTAAAAAAAAGAAAGGATATGTTACAATTGAAAAAATATGTTTTTAGTAAAATTATTAAAAACAAAATAATAATTAAGAAAAAACTGAAAAAACTTGATAAAATTTGAGTTTCCTTATTCCTAAAGCGACTTGTTTCATGTACTTAACATGGATTTCTTGTTCGGTTCTTTGCCATGGTCGTAATCCGACCTTTTTTTAAGAGTTTTAGTTGTTTAATTTGTTTTGGTAAATAAGTTGGCTAAACTTGATTTGACTTGAAAAATATGAGACTTAAAAAAAAGACGAATTTGATTAAGTACCATTCATGGGTTTTATGATTACCTTTCTAAGCTCATACTTATTTATTGGTGATTGAAATCGTTGGTTCCAAGTGTATTGTGCGGTTAGCTTATATTATTTAGTTCTCCTGCTTATTTGAAAATCTAGAACTTACCTTGAATGTGGTTTGAAGCGAAATTCTAGGTAGCTCCAGGTATATATAGATATATTCAATGCCATATTGACGCCAACTCAAAGAAATAGTTGCTTTGTTTTCTTATTCTGCCAATTGGTCCTTTACTTATAAGCTTAAAAACTAAACCTGCACTGGAAATTCAATTTAGAAACTGATGCCTCAAAGTTCAATAAAACCTGATGGAGGAAAAGGAGTGAGTTGAGTCCCACATTGAAAGTGGAAGAGTACACTAGAACTTGCTGTTCCATATAAAATGGCAGCTGTGAAGAGCAGCAAAGCCCACGCAGTGAGCACAGAGCGAACTATTCTTTCGCCTTTAACTAAAGAATACCGTGTGCGCGCTGCATTTAGTGGCATACGCCTATTTTTGGAGGGGTTCTCTTCTTTGAGTTCCTCGTACAATTCTTTTTTTTTTAAAGTTAAAACCATCATCTTCGGTTGTGAGCCTAGGGTATGGGGGGTTAGGTTTGGACCCCTACCATGTATATTAAATAACTTACAATGACAAGAGGGGGACATGGTACCTTGCCTCCGGTCTACAAAAAGTTTGCCAAGCAAACAAGGAAAGGTGAAGCCTATACAAAAGCCTTTCCATCCATAAATCTAACTTAACTAACAAAAAAATTATATTTTTCATATCTCCTCCTAAAGGAAGGAATCTGCCATTTGTCAAGTTGAATCAGCCCCTTTGCCTCTTTAGGAAGGTTGTGAGGAGAGTGATATAAGGTCATGTTTCCACTTGTAGAAGCCAAATTTACCAACAGATCCACAATTTGGTTTGCTTCGCTAAGGCAATGAGAGATAGAAAAAAAGTGTTGTCAAGCATAGTAGTAATGCCATTGATTGGCGCTTTGTTTGATAAGGATGTTGGTGACAATAAGTGAATCAATCTCCACATGGAGATTAGAGTGGCCATGTTGAGTTCACCATTCTACCCCAAATTTCGCTGTTGTGGCTTCAGCTTGAGAGCTACTATTGGCTTGGATCGGGGCAGAGAATGTGAATATGAAATCTCCATTGCTATCTCTAACAATACCACCAATCCCAGCTTTCCTGATCGCCTTGATAAATGTCACGATGTCACGACCCAATTTTTCCTCCGTTGGGTATCATGATGGCACCTAGTCTTAGGGACTAGGTAAACCTAACATTTACTGAATAACAACAATAATAAATAACATTTATCAACTTTTGAAATAAAAATCTCTATAAAATTTCAATTCCCAAAACCGGTAGTACAAGTCATAAGCTCTACAGAGATTGCTACAAATTTCTAAATACAACTGTTCGGAAATAGGTAAAACAGTGTGAATACAAAATAGGAAGGTGACTCCGAAGCCTGCAAACGCAGCAACAGATTTACCTTTTGTCTCCACGGCAACAATCCGCACAGCTAGCTAATGATCAACTGACTTTGAAATGCCTGGATCTGTACAAAAATGTGCAGAAGTATAGTATGAGTACACCACGGCGGTACCCAGCAAGTATCAAGACTAACCTTAGTGGAGTAGTGACGAGGAACAATCAAGACACCTATTGGACTAAATGACCTGAACAAGTATAAGTATAGAAACAACAGAGTATGATATCTACATAAAGACTACGCAAAGTAACAATTAATACGGTAATTGCAATAAGGAAGGAAAACAACAACTATCAGCGGAACACCATAATAATGACATAGAAGAAAGAACGGAAACACATGTCTGATAATCACAGATAAAGAAAGGACAAGTAACAACTCAACAATACGACAGCTTTCACACCGGGTTTTAGTCAATAAATTCCACGAAGTACCGAACTTCGGACAAATCACAACTCACGGGTCTCAATACCTGAACCCTAACACTTGGCATCATGTGCCCTCTTTATACCTCATAATCGCATTAACGACTCGCGTGCCAAATAGAGCAATTCTCACATAGAAGGCAAGTAAGCAAGGGTGTGCATTTATACTCAACAATATCAAGAAAATCTCTTATCCGATAAGAGTGATTAACTACATGTATGCTTGTGCAAGTGTTCTAACATAGTTTATACCAGCTAGTAAGCATAAGGAAAAGACCGGACAACACGTAGAATGTTTTCCCACAACTTTCACAAGATAAAGCTCACACAGGTAAGTATACCACTACACAAATATCAACAACAAGAATGCTCCAGGCCATCACAAATCATCACAAATCAATCCTTGACATAGCCCACCTTGTCTCGCCACGTGTGCAATAGTAAAGTAAATGCCCGCCTTGTCTCACCACACGTGCATAATAATGTTCCCACCTTGTCTCACCACATGCGCAACCCATATATATATATATATATATATATATATATCCCACATTGTCACCCCGCATGTACAAATATCAATAGTAACAATAGAACGGTAGAAACCCTGTGCAACCCCATAACAAAAAGATGTCAACAAATGGCACTCCCGAGATACCGTCTCGTAGTCCGAAAAGTAAATGCTCAACAAGGGATCTCCCGAGGTACCGCCTTGTAGTCCCAAAAGTAAATATGCAAGACAGGGGGATCTCCCGAGGTACCGCCTCGTAGTCCCAAAGTAAATATGCAAGACCAACAAGTACAACAACAACAACAACAACAATAACACTAATACAAGGGTACGACAATTAAATCAACTCAGAAATTCCAGAACTCAAAGAAACGGAGGAATTAATTCACGAGGAGTGGCCACAATAGAGAATGCTAGTCATAATAAGAACATCTCAACAAGAAAGGAAATATTATGTAACAATGGTCCACAATGTACAGTTCGACAACGATGGAGCTAACACAAGGCGAATAATTCCAAATAAGGACAAGTCAACTATAATATAAGATATCTAACTTCTTTTAAGGTTGGCAATTAAGAAAGAGATACAACAAATTCAATTAGGGAAAAGCAGCAAAAAGATAATCATAGCCTCAATTAAGGATGAACAATTACAAAAGAGATAATTATAACTGCAAATCAAGATAAGCAGTTAGGGGAAAGATAACATGGCAATATAAGAGATAACAATTTCAGTTAAGGCACAGATGACTCAAATAAGCATCAAGGGCGGATCATGAAGTAATTAATTCTAATTAAAGTAGGTAGAGGTGAAACTAGTAATTAAGAGATGTATTCATAACATAACAACTGCATAATCAGTGAATACAAGGACCTAAGAACCCTAAAAGGCCAACTTTCCACAAATAAGTTCGAGTACGTACTCGTCACCTCGCGTACACGGACTACAATTAGCGTAGAAGACTCAAATCCTAAGGGGTAGTTCCCCCACACGAAGTTAGGCAAGATACTTACCTCAAAGAAGACAGACCGATAATCTAAAATGAACTTCTCAGGTGAAATGACCTTCGGGCGGCTCAAATCTAACCAAAAATAACTTCAACGCACAAATAAAACTCATAAGAAACTATTCCGGATCATAAAGCCTCAATCTTTATCAAAATTTAAAAATTGACCCAAAAGTCGACCCCCGGGCCCGCACCTCAGAACCCAAATTTTTTTTGACAAAACCCGAACACCCATTCCGATAAGAGTTCAACCATACTAAAATTATCAAATTCCGATACCATTTCGTCCCTCAAATCATGATTTTTTATTTTTGGATTTTTTCTTCAAAAACCTCCATTTTCCTCAACTCAAAACACAATTTAAATGATAAAAATAAAGATAAAATCATGGAATATATTAAATTCTAGATAAGAACACTTACCCAATCGTTTTGCTTGAAAAACCCACAAGGAAGCTCCCAAAACCGAAGTCTAAAACTCAAAATATGAAGAAATTGGCCAAACCCTCGACTTAGATGATTCTGCCAGGATTTCCGCATCTGCGTACAAGGAGGCACACCTGCGCACACGCATTTGCGAGAAAGAGTCCACATCTGCAAACTCATCTAGCTAGGACTGGAACCGCATCTGCGGATTTACAGCGGCACCGCAGAAGCGCAAGGGGGAAACGCAAAAGCGAACTTCTTCGCAGGTGCGACCGCTGGACCGCAAAAGCGACTTCGCACCTGCGTGCCGGCCTCCGCAGAAGCGAGCGAGCCTCCAGGCCACCATGACCGCATAAGCGACCAGGATCACGCAGAAGCGGAGCCGCACCTGCGCTCCAAAGCGTCGCAGGTGCGAAAATACCAGAACCAGACCTGTTCAAAACCATGAAAAACATTTGAAACTCGTCCGAAAAACACCCGGTCCCCCTGGGCCCCCCGGGACCCCGTCCAAGAATACCAACAAGTTCCATACCATAATACGTACTCGCTCGAGGTCTCAAATCACATCAAACAACGTCGAAACTACGAATCACCCTCCAATCCAAACTTAATGAACTTGAAACTTCAAAATTCTACAACCGATGCCGAAACCTATCAAACCGCGTCCGATTGACCCCAAATTTTGTACACAAGTCATATTCAATATTAAGGACCTACTCTAACTTCCAGAATCGGATTCCGACCCCGATATCAAAAAGTCCACTACCGGTCAAAATCTCCAAAATTTCAACTTTCGCCATTTCAAGCCTAAATGAGCTACAGACCTCCAAAACACAATCCGGACATGCCCCTAAGTCCAAAATCGCCCAACGGAGCTAACGGAACCGACGAAACTCCATTCCGGAGTCGTCTTCACATAGTTCCGACTAAGGTCAAAATCCTAAGGCTTAAGCTTCCGTTTTAGGGACTAAGTGTCCCAAATCACTCTAAATCATCCAGTAATTGAATTCAACCACGCACGTAAGTCAATACATATAATACAAAGCTTCTCGGTGACTTATGCCGCTGAACGAGACTTAAATTCTCAAAACGACCGGCCGGGTCGTTACATCTTTCCCCTCTTAAATAAACATTCGTCCTCGAACGTGCCAGGTATCACCTCGAAGTCTTCAAATCACTGAAAGCACATATCCAACATACACCCGTGGGTGACCCCACATCACCCCAATCCACATAATCCTGACGACACCATCTCAACTGTAATTTATCCTTTCTACCAACACCGATAAGCCTTAGAGTCAAAATTCTCACCTTTCATTCATCTCTAAAAGACCCGATTCTAAATCCATACCCAGTATCAGTCTCAACCAGCTGTAACAACTCATGCCTACACCCAAAAGGTATGACCACTCAACATGACACGCCACACATAGGCTTATAATAACATTTCTGATCACAATAGCTTCCCGTAATCAAAATCAGCACTGCAATTAGCCTCATATCCGTTAGAACCCTGTTTCAAACCTCCATAACACTGACAACGATGCAAGAAACATGAAGACCTCTTAACTATATACCCGAATCAAGAAGTCACAACTAACACCACCAGGCACACACCCCACAAGCTAAAACTCAAGAAGCACAAAATGAAAATGACTGAACATGTAAAGAGAAACACATAAGAGAAATATCAAACAAGCCCGACAGGCAAAACTCTCTATCAGTACCATCCTACAAATCAATTTAAAAGGAAAAATTAAAGTATATGAACAAATCACAAGGATCTCATCCTGATATAACTTCCACCGCGGCACGGAGCCCGGCTCAAACATATCAAATCACATGGAATCGCGAGGGTCTCACCCTCAACTCTGAATCACAAGCCGAATACACATCATACCAATTGAAATCTTCCACTAACTCAATTCTGCCAATAAAGTCACAACACTTATTGAACTCTCACCCCGGTAGAGTATCTAATCACAAATCGTAACCAAATTACTCAGGAATCACATCAAACCTGCCATAATAGACAACATGAATTCACTTCTAGTCTCGTAACTTTCAATAATGAATTAAAACAATGATAGACACGGCTATCACTCATAGAATCTCCCAACAGGGGCAAACATATAAACATAATACTAAGTCATGAACTCACCCATAGGTGGGACAACAAAGAGAGGAACTCGCCCTGATAAGCAACCGAATCAAAATACGAATGGTGCCCCTCTGTAACAAATCAAAAGCATACATGTATGACATCATCTGGCGCAGTGGCCTCAAGCCTAGTATATGAAACACATCAACGGGCAAGGCCTTCCCCTCTTGGGCACCCTCTACTCGCCTGAATACCCCGATGTGACACATCTATCTGGAGTCTAGGACAATCTCTCACCCTGCGGCTGGTATCACCACACTCAAAGCAACCTTTCTGTTGGTGTGGCTGTGATAACTGTGCAGTACGGGTACTCAGAGACCCATGAGCACCTGAAATACTGTGCGAAGTCTAAAGTGCAAACTAAACTGGCTGGCCCACAAAACCTCTACCATGCCGTACCCTGCCTCCAAAATAAGGACCAATAGATCTATCCGGTCTACGAGGCCCCCTCACCTCCCTGTCCTCTCTCTCCTGACCTCGCATGTCCCCTCTCTCATGGCCCCACCTGTCCTCTCTCTCCTGATCCCACATATTCTCCACTCGGCGAGCGATCCCTACCACCTGCTGAAATGAAACATCCGTCTCTACCTCCCGAGCCATGCTGAACTAAATATCATGCTTGAGTCTCTCAATGAATCTACGGACACGCTCCCTAACTGTAGCAACCAAAGAAGGTGCATGTCTGGCCAAATCACTGAATCTAACGGCATACTCTGACGCTGAGATAGTGCCCTGGCACAGCTGCTTAAACTCCGCGCGCCATGCATCTCGAAGGGATTGAGTTACAAACTCTCTCAGGAACATCTTTGAAAACTGAACCCATGTAAGTGAAGCTGACTCGGCCGGGCTACCCAACTCACATGCCCGCCACCACTGATAAGCTGCTCCCCTGAGCTGGAACGTAGTAAAAGAAACCCTGCTCGTCTCCACAATACCCATAGTACGGAGAATGCGGTGACACTATTCCAAAAAACTCTGGGCATCATTTGTTGCCAATCCATTGAAGGTAGGAGGGTGGTACTTCTTGTACCTCTCAAGTCTAAGTTACTCTTCCGTTGATGTTGCTTCCCTAACCATGGGCTGAACTGGGACCACAGGCTGTGTCGCCATGACACCTGGAACCTGACCAACATGAACTCACTGCTCTAGAGTGTGGGCGGCGGGAGTCTGAGCTCCTCCCCCGATCTGTGAAATAGATGGTGCAACCGGAATCAACCCCGCCTGAGCCAATGTACCAAACATGCCCAGGTACTGTGCTAAGGTCTCCTGAAGTCCGGGGGTAACAACAGGAGCCTCCAGTACCTGCCCCTCAACTGGAACTACTGGCGGCTCCTCAACTGCTACTCTGGTAGGTGCCCTAGCTGTGGTACGTGCTCCTCGTCGGCCTCTGCCTTTGCCCCTAGTGACATCTGCTCCGGGGGTAACGTCATCAGCAACTGCAACTCGTGTCCTCACCATCTGTGAGAGAATGGAATGATAAAAGTTCAACTTCGAGACCAATGAACTCGCACGATAGGAATGAAGGAAGTGAAACGGTCCTAATAGTTCTGTAGCCTCTCGAAGATAAGTACAGACGTCTCCGTACCAATCCTCAAGACTCTACTAAACTCGCTTATGACTCATAGCACCTATGAACATAGAGCTCTGATACCACTTGTCACGACCCAATTTTCCCTCCGTTGGGTATCGTGATGGCACCTAGTCTTAGGGACTAGGTAAGCCTAACATTTACTGAATAACAATAATAATAAATAACATTTAACAACTTTTGAAATAAAAATCTCTATAAAATTTCAATTCCCAAAACCGGTAGTACAAGTCATAAGCTCTACAGAGATTGCTACAAATTTCTAAATACAACTGTTCGAAAATAGGTAAAACAGTGTGAATACAAAATAGAAAGGTGACTCTGAAGCCTGCGAACGCAGTAGTAGGTTTACCTTGAGTCTTCACAGCAATAATCTCCACAGCTAGCTAATGATCAACTGACTTCGAAATACCTGAATTTGAACAAAAATGTGCAGAAGTGTAGTATGAGTATACCACGGCGATACCCAGCAAGTATCAAGACTAACCTCAGTAGAGTAGTGACAAGGAACAGTCAAGACACCTACTGGACTAAATGACCTGAAAAAGTATAAGTATAGAAACAACAGAGTATGATATCTACATAAAGACTACGCGAAGTGGCAATTAATATGGTAATTGCAATAAGGAAGGAAAACAACAACTATCAGCAGAACACCATAATAATGACATAGAAGAAAGAACGGAAACACAGCCTAAGTCCAATAATCACAGATAAAGAAAGGACAAGTAACAACTCAACAATACGACAACTTTCACACCGGTTTTAATCAATAAACTCCATGAGGTACCGAACCTCGGACAAATCACAACTCACGGGTCTCAATACCTGAACCCTAACACTTGGCATCCTGTGCCCTCTTTATACCTCATAACCGCACTGACGACTCGCATGCCAAATAGAGCCATTCTCACATAGAAGGAAAGTAAGCAAGGGTATGCATTTATACTCAACAATATCAAGAAAACCTCTTATCCGATAAGAGTGCTTAACTACCTGTATGTTTGTGCAAGTGTTCTAACATAGTTCATACTAGCTAGTGAGCATAAGGAAAAGAACGGACATCACGTAGAATGTTTTCTCAAACCTTTCACAAGATAAAGCTCACACAGGTAAGTGTACCACTACACAAATATCATCAACAAGAATGCCCCCAGGCCATCACAAATCATCACAAATCAATCCCTCATATAGCCCACCTTGTCTCGCCACGTGTGCAATAGTAAAGTAAATGCCCGCCTTGTCTCGCCACACGTGCATAATAATATTTCCACATTGTCTCGCCACATGAGCAACCCACATATATATATATATATATATATATATATATATATATATATATATATATATATATCCCGCCTTGTCACGCTGCATGTGCAAATATCAATAGTAACAATAGCACGGCAGAAACCTCGTGCAACCCCATAACAAAGAGATGTCAACAAAGGGCACTCCCAAGATACCGTCTCGTAGTCCCAAAAGTAAATGCTCAACAGGGGATCTCCCGAGGTACCGCCTTGTAGTCCCAAAAGTAAATATGCAAGACAGGGGGATCTCCCGAGGTACCACCTCGTAGTCCCAAAGTAAATATGCAAGACCAACAAGTACAACCGCAACAATAACACAATACAAAGGTACGACAAATAAATCAACTCAGAAATTCCAGAACTCAAAGGAACGGAGGAATTAATTCACGAGGAGTGGCCACAATAGAGAATGCTAGTCATAATAAGAACATCTCAACAAGAAAGGAAATATTATGTAACAACGGTCCACAATGTACAGTTCGACAACGAGGGAGCTAACACAAGGCGAATAATTCCAAATAAGGACAAGTCAACTAAAATATAGGATATCTAACTTCTTTTAAGGTTGGCAATTAAGAAAGAGATACAACAAATTCAATTAGGGATAGTCAGCAGAAAGATAATCATAGCCTCAATTAAGGATGAACAATTACAAAAGAGATAATTATAACTTCAAATAAAGATAAGCAGTTAGGGGAAAGATAATATGGAAATAGAAGAGATAGCAATTTCAGTTAAGGCACAGATGACTCAAATAAGCATCAAGGGCGGATCATGAAGCATTTATTTCTAATTAAAGCAGATAGAGGTGAAACTAGTAATTAAGAGACATATTTATAACATAACAACAGCATAATCAGTGAATACAAGGACCTAAGAACCCTAAAAGACCAACTTTCCATAAATAAGTCCGAGCACGTACTCGTCACCTCGCGTACACGGACTACAATTAGCATAGAAGACTCAAATCCTAAGGGGTAGTTCCCCCACACGAAGTTAGGCAAGATACTTACCTCAAAGATGATAGACTGATACTCTAAAATGAACTTCTCGGGTGAAATGACCTCCGGGCAGCTCAAATCTAACCAAAATAACTTCAAAGCACAAATAAAACTCATAAGAAACTATTCCGGATCATAAAGCTCAATCTTTATCAAAATTTAAAAATTGACCCCCGGGCCCGCACATCGGAACCATACAAATTTCACAAAACCCGAACACCCATTCCGATACGAGTTCTACCATACTAAAATTATCAAATTCCGATACCATTTCGTCTCTCAAATCATGATTTATCATTTTTGGAATTTTTCTTCACAAACCTCCATTTTCCTCAACTCAAAACACAATCTAAATGATAAAAATAAAGATAAAATCATTGAATATATTAAATTCTAGGTGAAGAACACTTACCCAATCGTTTTTCTTGAAAAACCCACAAGGAAGCTCCCAAAATCGAAGTCTAAAACTCAGAATATGAAGAAAATGGCCAAACCCTCGACTTAAATGATTCTGCCAGGATTTCTGCATCTGTGGACAAGGAGGCGCACCTACGCACACGCATTTGCGAGAAAGAGTACACATTTGTGAACTTAGCTAGTCAGGCCTGGAACCACATCTGCGGATTTACAGCAGCACCAGCGGCACCGCAGAAGCGCAAGGGGGAAACGCAAAAGCGAACTTCTTCGCAGGTGCGACCGCTGGACCACAAAAGCGACTTCGCACCTGCGTGCCAGCCTCCATAGAAGAGAGCGAGCCTCCAGGACACCATGACCGCAGAAGCGACCAGGCTCACGCAGAAGCGGAGCCGCACCTCCGCTCCAAAGCGTCGCAGGTGCGAAAACACCAGAACCAGACCTGTTC